>NW_019724771.1:274071-309811 GCF_002891405.2 Cryptotermes secundus | reverse complement strand
AGCGTTGCGCGTTACGGCACCGCGTGACGTCACCGCGGAGGGGAGTGGCGGGGAGCGCTACGTTACCGTGGAGAGGAGGGTGGAGGGGGGTTCTCAGTCGCGCAACATGTTACAATATATATAAATTTATTTATGTATTTATGTATCTTGAATGGAAAAATAAGTAAAATGATTGTAGTATAGGCAGTTTTGCATTGAACTGTATTAATGTTTCCTTTTTGTCAGTTTGAACGTATCCTTAATTTTTTACAGTTGCCATATTTAATGTTTATAACGGAAGTTCCTGGATTTCTGAGCACACAGTTTATGTATTAAGCACTGGAAACGTTCATTTTTTCGTTCATATTCAGAGGACCGATTTAAATATAAANGTGTCGCAGAAACCGATGTTGCTATAACCAAGTTTTACTGTATAAACTTTCTTGTGCAGTTTAGTAATGTAAGTAGCTTCGGATTTTATTAAAATTAATATATTTAAGGGAAGTATCAGGTCTTTGAAATAGACTAGATGCTACCTCTAAGCAGAGCTCTCCACTTATCAGAGTGGACACTGTACTTTTAATATGAACAAAATTTGGATGTTAAAACAATGTATAATTCAATTAGAATTCGCGTTTCGGAGTTTTCAGAAGGACAAATTTACAGGCAAATAGCTGAAACGTTAGAAAATTGCTTCAGCATCAGCAGTCACTTATTTAATTTTTATATATTTTCACGTATACGGGGTTAGCGTGACGAAAAATAATGGGTTCTGGATTTGATGATTGGATTTATTGGCACTTCTTTACAATTACAACAAATTATTACAGCTCACAATCTTAACCGCCGAGGACTCTCTTCACTCTGCTTCTCGTTCTACGAATCCTGCAAACGACCTTCTTTTCCCCCTATAAAAATCCGGCACGGATCCCATAGAAACACCTTTCATTCTTCTTGAGTATTGTTATAGCCGCGTGTTTACAGTTCCGTTGCCTAGTACTGGATGTCTGTTATTGTTATCACGCGCTTAAGCGGGAATGCGTTTATCAAGCGGTTGCCT
The DNA here is from genome assembly GCF_002891405.2 of Cryptotermes secundus. Classification (NCBI taxonomy): domain Eukaryota; kingdom Metazoa; phylum Arthropoda; class Insecta; order Blattodea; family Kalotermitidae; genus Cryptotermes; species Cryptotermes secundus. Next base: position 308,772 of record NW_019724771.1, on the reverse strand, counting down.
AGCAATGAGTATCCACGTTAAAAATATATTACGTTTCAAAGACAAAAGTATGCTACAAACTATCCCTTGCCTACTAATAATTTCCTTATTAGAGTCTATAAATGAAACAGAAGAAGATGAAAGTCTTGTTTATGTGTATGAGTTTATTTTGGTTGTTAAATCATCATTATAATTAAGTTTTTGAAAACTACCTCTTGAATCAGTCTGTATTATCGCGTGTAATATATCTGAATAGAAATTGACATATCAGAACCAGCTCTTCTAGAGCTTATATTTAATCTCACTGCTGCATGACAGGAAACAAATCTGAACGGAAGCTGGGCAGAAATACACTATATTTAACTTTCTGTTGCAGCATACGATTAGGAAAACTTCTGTCACAAACTGTGACGTTTAAAGACATTGAAGAAATTTAGAAACACAATAATAACTTGTGGGCACCGAAATTAACAATGCATTCTGCTGTGCAGTCAAATATTAAAATCATTATTAAGATTAATTATATATATTATTTATTATACTGCAATTGGGTTTTAGCCCGGTGGCAGTAGTACACAATAGGACACAACAGACAAGTAACACACATTACACTAAGTGACAACACGTTCAAACAAAACACAATACACAAAACACAACAATAAGGACATCCTACCACAATGAATAAAAACCAAATACGATTAACAACTACAACAATTACAGAGAAATACAAACAACAGAGAAATACAAACAATTGTATGTGTTTTTAATAAAATTGCTTTATCCATCACACGTTTCGACCGCACTGATCGAAATCAGGTGAACTCTGATACACAATGCTGTCACAGTAAACCAGTAATCCTGCGTAACCGTGAAATAAGATAGCACAAGTACATCAGTGTGATAAAATGTTTTTGTGTAGTGCTGCTCATTTGCTATGAAAGCCATGTGTGTTTGTTTCCACCTGATGATGACTGTATACGTTCAAAACATGTAGTGTGTAAAGTGGTTTTATTACGAAATGTATATAACTAATTTGATTATACTTAACGGTTCCTGGTGCAAAGTATGCTTATTCAGCTGTTCAAGAAATTTCTGCTTGTTTGTATATTCGGGGAATTTGAAAGTTTGAAATATGAGAGCACGACGAAGACCACCGGTTCTCAAGCTATGGTCCCCAGGTGAGATAGGCCATGGCTTAGTTTCCCTCATCTCATGGGACCCAGCGCGAGGTGGGGAAGCAATTTCTTTAACATAGCAGGCTGAAAGCCCATAAGTATTTTGGTAGGAAAAAAATAGTGTTTTACGCTTCCTGTCTTCGTTGGATCTAACATACAGTCACAGCACACCGCATTTTTCAGTTCCCTTGGACCCCGCACTGAATACGATCACCGGGCCCAGCAAACCACTAAATCGCCTCTGATGGTACCAGAACTGTTAATGGTACCAAAGTTGTTTTGGAGGGGCCCCGAAAGTCCGCATTTTTAATTTTTAACATTATCATTGAAGATTCTTATCTGTGGGTGTTATTTTAATTGTGAATTGGAACAGGATACATTTTTACATATGACGTGTAAATGGATCGTTGTTCATTTGTACTGCAAGAGCATTAAAATGTTAAAATTGGGCATTTTCCAAACATTTTTTGTCCGTTTGGCCCAGACGTTTGTGTAATTGTTTCAGGGAGTACTAGGCTCAGAAATTTTTAGAACCAATGATTATATGTATTGTGATGTGCCGCCTAAAAGCCGCACTATGGAGCATATTTCAGCGTTCATTGCTGGTCAACGGATATCATTTCCTAGACAGCGAAATGGAATGCAGCATTGGAATTCTAACAGTGAGTTTCCATTGTTACCACGAATTGTTGGAAGCGTTGTATGACAGTGGGAAAACCAAACTATTGAGAAAGGTGTTCCATAAGCGGTCCGCAAAGGGCCTATTTAAGGGGGTTGAATGTACCAGACAGAGAGTGGTCGCGAGTCCCAAGGGACTCCGACCCGAGAAAGATCGCTCTGGCAATGGCCAGCAGCATATGCACAAGACAGACCCGTCCTCTCGTCAGAGAGGGCGCCCCACGAAAACAAAATCGTAACTGTCAAACGGTAAAATTAATATCTGGTCATGAGCCCCAGATGGGGCTCGACACCAAGACTTACTGACTGACTGACCGTCAGTCGCAATGTGACTTTGACTTTGACTTTGACAGACAGAGAGATGAGTTCTAGAAGTTGCCCAGAACAGTTCAGTTTGCATCTGACCTTAGAAGAGTAGTCAGTCTTCAGTTTGGCTTTGGCTATAGCAGAAGCAGTAATTGTGATACTGAAACTTTGAATTGTGTAAGTGCGGAGAAGAGTGGCCAATAAACATGTTCGCCAAATCCGAGACCTGCGTGAATGTATTTGTAATACCCAGTGAATGTAATATGACTGGTCAGAGAATACGCTAGTCAATTCAGTCAGTCTACTTAGCCGTGTAGTCATCAGTCATTTGCAAGCTAATTCCTTCAATGCAATGCGTCAGCGAGTCCAATCTGTTTCTTACTTAAACCAGTCTATTAGTTCACTTAGCCAATTTAATCTGATAGATCAGAAAGTCTAGTGTGTTCCATCTTGTAATTTCGCTCAGTCACTTCAGTTGAGTCAGTAGGTCTGTTATCGGTGACCGAAACTCTGTTCGCTACTTTCAACGCTCTGCCGAGTTTTGAAAGTTTCCAGAGAATCATTGTCATTTGATAAGGCCTTCTATTATCTTGGTGTATTTGTTTCCTTCTCACGCGAATCTTGATATCTGCAACTTTGATATTCAGCTCTGAATATATGTTTCTATTTAGTGAACAGAATATAAGAAGCGGATTTCACTTTGGATTCTTCAAACTCGCAAAAGAAAGAAATTTCTTTGCTGGACTTCCGATATTCGACAATACCTGAACCTCGCTCCCCAGTTGAAGTTGTTAAGCGACTACGCAAATGCTGTACGATGATAAGGAAAAGCAGTTACGGAAATTCACTCTCTCTGGACCATACGGTTCACTACAGAAAATCCTTTTATCCAGTTTGTTTGTTTGTCCCGCATTCTAACTAAATAACCTTCACATGTCACCCCCCAAAACAATGACACAGTCTTTAGATCTGTTAACTAATTCCGCGACGTCATCCGAAAGTTCATTACCTCATCCACAAGAGCCAGCAACTGGTCCCTGTCTTGACCCAGATGAATGCAGTCCACCCCCCCCCCATCCAATTTTACCATTATCCTTCTCTCTACGGCTATGTCTTCCTAGTGTCTTCTTTCTTTTAGGTTTCCCTGCCAAAATGTTGCTGCCTCTGGCTGTTCATCCTTCTCGGCTCCTTTGTTCTAGTAATATTCGGCATGGAATACAAATTATATATGTAAGATTTGAGGCTTTCACGGCGGTGACTATGAAGAAAGCAGTCTTCTGGGATTTGGCACCGTGTATATGTGGTGTTAACCGACGTTTCGGAGGAACGTATCGCCTCCATCTTCAGGGTAAAACCGGTTCTCACGGTCTCTTTGCTTGCAGATTTCTTATATATTTTTTCTTCTACTCTGAAGATGGAGGCGATACGTTCCTCCGAAACGTCGGTTAACACCACATATACACGGTGCCAAATCCCAGAAGACTGCTTTCTTCACAAATTATATAGCTACTCATTATTCGGTTTTGTTGAAGTCGAAATGACCTTAAAGACCCACAGTAAATCTTAACGAAAATGCTCTACAGCCGAAGATGTGCGTTGCATTCATATCGCTGATGAGCTGTTGTGAGCAGGATAATGAGCTTTCTGTTTTCCATTAAAATGCGGTGAACTTTTGGTGCCGTATTTTTAAAACAGTTCTAGATAGATCAAAGCGTCAAGGCCACCCTGTTAATAAGTAGTAGTAAAAGGTAAAGGTAAAGTTGTCCTTGTGCTTAACTAATTAAACACTACTCCATGAAGGCGTATGGGGGAGTGGATGTATAGATCCACACTTTTTTGACCTCGGCATTAGCTGGAAATAAGTGGTCAGCTTCACACCCCAGCCGCTTCACCCCCGGGGAAAGAGGCCCTGGTACCCATCGGATAGGAGGTTGGGTGGACCTCTATTCCTCTCTTCTGTTTAAACTTAAATCACTTGTACTGGTTACATGTTACTGTCAGTGTAGTAAATACATTGAACCACAACTTAGAAATTGAACTCCAGCTCAGTTTTAATATTTTTTGTGGTAATTCATGCACGTGATGTTTTATTTTTATACAGACGTAACTTGCACGGCCTTGTTTGTGAATATGTTTTTTTATTGCTAGTTAGGTGGGACTAAGTCCCTTGTACTGCGGCCACTTCTGGCCTATTGTACCAGCCCCAGATGATAGGTGAGGGTGATTGTGGAGCAATTGGTGGAATGAAGATTGGCTGGAGAAACCGAGGTACTCGGAGAAAACCTGCCCCAGCGCCACTTTGTCCACCACAGATCCCACTTGACCAGACCCGGGATCGGTGGGAAGCCAGCCACTAACCGCTTGAGCTATGGCGCGGCCTTGAATATGGGGTTACTGTAAATATGGGAGAGGCTTAGCGTTACGCGTCTTGTTTGTGACACTGTTGTGCTTCATGTATTTGTCTCCCATTATGTAACTTGAACGTATTGCTCCATTTCTTCTGACTTTCAGATAGGCGAACTCGATACGAAAGCAGAGATGTTCCATTTCTGTACACCTACGAGTACATGCGATATCTCTGGCTTCGGAAACGCTGCTGAGATAGAATTACATTTGTTGCTGCTCTTTACTGTGACGTAATGATATTGAGACGTCATTACCTGCCGTCTGTTTTGGAACGGACTGGTATTAATATCTCTACTCCTACCAATGATTAAAAAATGAAAATAATTACTTCAGATGAGAACAGTTCATTTTAAAACGTCCAGTCTTAAATGGTCATGTCAAATACATGGATCATACCGTCACTGATTGACCTCCAGAAATGAACAATGTGGCTTCACCAGTTTATGTACCTAAACTGGCTTCCATATGCCCAGATGCGCACATTACCGCTGTAACATTGCTCACCATGATTATGAGGCTGTGTATCAGAGCAGTTTCGACTTTTACTGCGTATCAAGCGCCAGGAATTCTTTGACGTTCGAAACTCATTATGTCTCGTATTATCCTCTACAGGTGTAATTGTTTCTAGTAGGTCTAAATATTTCCGTTTTCCCCATTAAATTAACATATTTCCCTGTTAGGCTATTAAAATATAAATTACAGCACAATTACCCGCATTGAACACTCCCACTTCCGAATTATGCACGTTATTATGTGTCAAATAACTAAGTTACATATTTTCTTTCTCAGGTAATAATAAGAATAAAATTTCTGCCCTGAAGATGGAGACAGCATTTCCGAGATATTCATAAATATCACTCAGCCTTATGAGGATAATTGAGGAGCTATTTCAAGGAAATAGCGGCTTCGGTCTAGAAAACCGAGATTAACGGCCGTGGAGAACCGTTGCACTGACCACGTGACACCCTCTATGCGCAAAAGTTGGCACTAACTTCGCCGACAAGCGGCGATCGCTCGGTCGGTATAGTTGGCTTGGAGACTACAGGCCAAGGAGTTTTTTTTTTGTTTTATTGATAAATTTCTACCAGGATACACGACATCATATCCCATAACTCCCATTGACTTACTTAGTTAAGCTGTAAAAAATGTAGTTACCCAGAACGAACTATTTGATCACGAAAGCAAGACGAAACGCAAAACAAGTCGCTAATTGTGAAGCAGTAATTCTTTTGACGGCGGTAACAATGTCTGTCTGATAGCATCCACAGAATTTTCCAGCCATCATTGGCCCGCGGCTCTCTGACGGTGAACACCTTGTATAGATTGTTCTACTGATGTGTGCCAAGATTTCTTGTCTATGGCCCACGGCAGCGAATTGGAGCGTATAGCATACGTAATACTGCACAAATTATGTCCGAGCCTTACGTGAAATAAATGTGCTATGGAAAGTTGCGTCCGTCCTTTTGTGTTTTGTATCCAAACATATTCGAAGAACTGCTACAGAATTTGATATTTGTGTGTAAAACGTAACTTCCCCCTTGGGAATGTCATCGCCATTCTCTCAGTCACATACACTGTTTCGCATGAACGTTTTTTTATTGCTAGTGGGGTGGGACTAAGTCCCTTGTACTGCGGCCACTTCTGGCCTATTGTACCAGCCCCAGGTGATAGGTGAGGGTGATTGTGGAGCAATTGGTGGAATGAAGATTGGCAGGGGAAACCGAAGTACTCGGAGAAAACCTGCCCCAGCGCCACTTTGTCCACCACAAATCCCAGTGGACCAGACCAGGGATCGAACCCGGGCCGCTGCGGTGGGAAGCCAGCGACTAACCGCTTGAGCTATGGCGCGGCCCTCGCATGAACGTTAGTTAGAATTCTCTGAACGATCGTCTAGGGAATCCTTAAATATTTTCATTATGTGATATTTTTGTGAATATGGAACTTCTTCAGGATGCAGGTATTGTATTGCAGTTTTCAATTATATTCGGTTTAATTGGGGTCATCTTCCTCTTCGAGTTTTTATATTACAGAGCCAATTTGTATACAGCAAAATTCTTCCGAATTTAAAATGATATAGACTCACACGTTGAGTAAATTCCTCTCAAGAAATATCACACAAAATATCCACGTGTCACCTTTCGCGTTACAATATATAAATCGAAGTTAATCTGCCAATCAGCAGCACATTATATGCAACAGCAAACATCTCTACACCTCACATTGATCTCGGTCGTGTTTTGTTTTTGACGTAGTATTTACCTTGTTTATGTGTCTATTTACATATTTAGCTGGGTTAAGCCCTCATTTACACAGACCCATCCCCACGTCACGCCGGGCGATTGCGGTATTCGGTCCACAAATTAGTTTACTTAAATTTACTTACATTTTAATGTATTTAATTTAATTAACATAAATTTTATCTGAGTAATCTCTTCTTCATTTGTTGTCTTTTCTGCTCTATTTTTCTATTTGCATTCAACGTTAAATAAATATCTTCTTTTATCCCCAAGATTACTTTTGCTTTTATTCAATTATATGCACACCGTCAATAATGCAACAATTATATTTAAATTAAATAAATTAAAAGACACCTAAAACATGTTCTTCACTAAAAGTGTAGTTTTTAATCTTTAAAATGTTCTTAAATATTATAAAATATCATTAAGACACTACATGTATATCGTTTACATTAAAAGTGACTATTAAATACTTTAGAATGTCCTTAGTTTATATGTTCCACTAATTTGCAACATGTTTCGGCCGCACATGGGCCATCATCAGGCAAACTTTTGATTGGTGAGGAGACCACTCTACTCTCCCCTTGTCTTCCGTGCTCTCCGACACGTCGTTGTTTTTGTTATTGTTGTTGTTGTTGTTGTTGTTGTTGTGTCACATATCTAAAACATCGTCATTATATTCCTTTTGCGGCTATCACAGTTTTGTGTGTTGTTGTCTCTTAACTTTTGCTACTCCAGAAACTTAATTATGTATATTGCGAACTTCTTTCAAGCTGTCTTTGAGGTCGTGACCCGCACGTTGCACCTGTCAGCAGTTCGAGAGCCACATTTTTACACACTGACTTGTGCCCACTGTCCGTAGTGTAAGCCTATCTATGGCAGAAGGCGGTCAGGACTGAGTGACTCTCCACAACCAGCCGTCCGTTCTTCCTGGTTTGTTACGCTTATGTACCCATCGTGTCATGTTTGGTATTATACTTCACCTGGGAGTAGATACATCTCCCGAAACGTCTTGTATATCAGATGTAGGTCTACTTCAGACAGCGAACAATGCCCAGTGTAACATTGGTACAGAGCAGAGATTATTATTCTATGTCTGTATTTAGCTTTTTGCTTTCGAAAGGGTCTGTGGTTGCCTACAAGAATTTTAAAATACGGAGAATAACATTTCTTCATGTTGGAATTTAGGTTTTGACACCAGTGACTATAAAGCATCATGCCTTTTTGAATATAACACCATGTAGTCCGATGAAAGGCAGCCGATATTTCGGAGGAAAACATCGCCTTCATCTTCAGAGTTCAAGAGTAAGCCAAAAAGAAGCAGCCAGCTAGATGATTGGATCATTCTTACACCCTGCAGATGGGGGGGGGGGAGATGTCTCCCCGAAGGTCGGTTGGCTTTTACCGGACTGTACGGCGTTATACACAAGAAGATACAGCTCTTTAACTTATTTACTTATTCCTGATAACCGCAAACCACGAAGTGAATTCCGCACCACGAACGGGATATCTGTCGAGTATCCAAAAGTTATAATTTTTTAGACTGTGTTCAGGAATAACTTTAATGGAGGATTCCGGGTGACAATATTTGTGAAGTTTTCTGAGAAAATGCACATTATAACTTAGTATATATATTGATTGTGTAATGGTATGTGACAAAACAATATTTTGGAAGATATCTTTCAAGAACAAGGTACACATGTAGTCGTCATGTTTCTAGTCTTCTATAGGCATTTCGAGAGATTAATACAGCCTTTCTGTAAATTATAGGCTGCTTTTAGCTGTCTGTCACCCAAGTAAAGAAGGCGAAATAGCGACCGCTGGTAAGTTTCTATAGAAACTCGATATTTTTTTTTTCTGGATATAACAAGCGGATTTTTAATTGTTATGAACAACGTTCTTTAAATGATTTAAACTAACCATTTGATGAACGAAGCCACAACCGAATAACAATGAGAATACAACATCTGGTTCAGTGTACCCGCAGTCGGTCTGTTACCGGTGCCTCTGCTTCGAGACTTCCCGCTCGTGAGAGCCGACCCTTATCTCGCTTCCTGGCAAGGCATTCTTGTGTGACCCGCTTCCCACCACAACAATACGTGACGTCACACAAACATCTTGATATTTCCGTAAGTGCAGGTAGAAGCTTTCTTGTCTTGTTTGTTATGCTTATGCTGTGATTCTCAGTCTGTGGGCCGTAAAACCCTATATATGATTTTAGGTTAGATACGAAACGGCCGCTCGTCTTTCTTCCTTTTCTCTCAGAGACGCAGTTTCGAAGTAGGGTTGTTGGCACGCTGGTTAGCATGGAACGGTAGTTGAGAGGCTCCGCTACCATGCAGAGCTGTTACATACACGTACAGGCTGTAAAATTGAGTTCATTTTGTCGGCTGTTGAACCACATGTCCTACATTTATAATACATGATTGACTAGCAGAATGCGATATCCTTTTAAAATAATGCTTCAGTTTTTATTTATTTCTTACTTAAAACCGTCATAACACAACAATCAGTAATACGTGTAAATAGCTCTAGGAGATACTTTTGCTACATGTTTCGGCCTTCAAAGTGCCATCATCAGGCAAATGCGAGTATGATGGTATTTGGAAGTTGGCAGTTGTAATCGTAATATATGTAATGCTTAATAATTCAATAACGGAAATTGTAATGTATTTGCCTGATGATGCACTTTTGAAGGCCGAAACATGTAGCAAACATGTAGCTACTTACACGTATTATTGATTGTTGTTTTATGACGGTTTTCGGTAAGAAATAAATATATGATACACAACAGGAAGCATTCATTGAAAATTATAAACGCTTCAGTTGTTCAGCTCTTTGTAATAAAGTGTCACTCAGTTAAAATAATTCCAGCTTAATTATTAAACATACATGATTTTAACAAGCTTGAATGTTGATTTTTGCGTGTATTTCGAAATTAAATTCGATAAATACATTCTATTGGATAGTGCTAGAAGCCAGATTAACTCAGTCGTTATAGCGACTAGGCTACGGGAAGGATTCTGGGTTCAATTCCCGCCACAGACAAGACATTTGTCTCCTTTCCAGTATCCATACCGACTGTGGGACCCACCCAGCCTCCTATCCAGTGGATATTGGGACACTTTCCCTGAGGGTAAAACAAGCAGAGCGTGAAGCTCATCACTCACCTCCTTGTACTGTCTAGGTCAGGTACGCCTCTACCTCCTCATACTTCTTCAAGGTATGGTGTCTAATTCAGCAGATGGAGAACCTTGCTTTCCTTACCCTTACCTACAATTCTTAGCACACTTCCTTTCCTCTTCGCTGCTTTATTCGTGCAGTTAGATTGGAGCTCCACTTCTGCGCGGTTCAGGCTGAACTGACTTCGGATAATGGCATTTAGTGTTAGATTTAACGCCGTTAGAGAACCCAATAAAACTCCAAAGCTAATGCTTGAATAGCGCATTAAAATAAAATTCCTCCGCCCCCTCACCCCTGACCCCAGTGATACTAATACACACTATCTCCCTCATTTAGTCTCGCTGCACAAGTGTAGAACCAAGCTTGGGGAAGGCTGTATTTCGCTCCACGTTCTGTGACGTGTCAGCTGTAGGAAGAAAACATATTTTGTAGAAGATATTTGCGAAAGCTTTTGACGGGCTCTCATTCACTGGGTGATATTGGAAGATGACGTGGAGCTCTGTGACGGATAGTGCATGGCCGACAGAGAGGTTTACGCCCGTCCAGAAGGAGAGGGAAAGATTGGCTTTTATTCATGTCGCTGTCTCTCTTCGAATAAAAGAGACGATTCCAATTAGCTACACATTGGCACAGATGTTGCAGGACATATGCACTGTAGGCCAAACTTATGCATTTGATTGTAAACCGTGTCGGTGTAACAGTGATTCCAAATTCCCTTTTGCCTCTTCAAAGTCCAGAAATAATACCGAACACCAACATTTAATTTTGAGTCATGTCTGTTGCTAGTGTTTCTAATTATTATTGTAAATCATCATTTGTATAAGTGAAGATGATGTGATCTAGTGGTCAGAGTTCCTGGCTACAGATCCAGAGGTTCCAGTTTCGATTCCCGGCGTTACCAGATTTTATGAGAAGTAGTGGATCTGGAACGGGGTCCACTCAGCCTCGTGAAGATAAGTGAGGAGCTAATTGAATGGAAAAGTAGCGGCTCCGGTCTAGAAAACCGAAATTAATGGCCGTGGGGATTCGTTGCGCTTATCACGCGACATCCTCTATCCGCTAAAGTTGGCACTAACTTCGCCGACAAACGGCAGTCGCTCGGTCGGTATAGTTCGCTTGCGGAATAAAACCACGGACTTTGTTTTGTGTGAAGATGATATTTACACCGTTGCCTCCTTAAAACGAAACATTTAACTGAATCTGGCGAAATTCATTATAGTCACTTTACAGTCTAAAGAATGTTTAAGTCACACCAGACCATCAGTGTTACCAGCAGAGGAAGAAGAAATTTTAACCATGACATTCTTCAAACTCTGAACAATTTTAACACATTACAGAACAATTCGAAAAGCGATCAATAAAATCTTATTTCTAGCCACATTAATGTATGACAGGGTTCCCGTTTATTACGCATTGGCCTCTCTGTGAACTTAGTAAATTAAAAATCGTTGTTGCTGACGTACTCCCTAAGGCCGTGCCACGGCTGTTGTTCGCCGGCTTCCCACCTCTCCTGCCCAGGGTCGAGGCCGAGTCAGGTTATCTTGGATTTGTGGTGGACAAAGTGACACGGGCAGGTTTTCTCCGAGTACTTCGATTTCCCCTTGCCAATTCTTATTCCACGGATTCCTCAACATTCATCATCTAACATTCGGGGCTGGCACAATAGGCCAGACACTGATCGAAGTGCCAAGTGGACTCAGTCTCAACCCCCCCTCAGGAAGAAGAAAAGGTATTTCCTAGGTGGAAGTGTCTTCTTAGAGAAATGTATGCACTGCGTACGTCTCATGAGCCGTCACTGACCACTCCCACATACTTCTCAAGAGAAGGGAAGGGGCTTGTCAGTCCAAGCTTACCTCTATACGTTCGTACTCACACCGAGGCTGTCTGCGCAGCAATCAGTGCTTCACACAGTCCGGGAACAGGTTGCAGAGCCCTGCCTACCCTCTAGAAGCGTGCCGCAGATGTGACCTTTTGGAGTATCTGAGAAGCGTACTCTACTATCTCTGTGCTAATTTTCAACGTCTCTACGCTTTCAAAAGGATCAGGAATAGCGTAGTCGGTATAGTGACTGACTACGGGCTGGACAACCGAGGGGTCGGAGTTCGAGTCCTGGTAGGGTCAAGAATTTTTCCACGTCGTCCAGACCGAATCTGAGGCCCATCCAGCCTCATATCCAATGGGCACCTAGAGCTCTTTCCCCGGAGGTAAAGCGGCCGGGGCGTGAACCTGACCATTCACCTCAAACTAGTGCCGAGGTCAAGAAAATGTGGATCTATATATCCACTCCCCCATACACGTTCATGGCGTAGTGCTTAATTAGTTAAGCACAGGGGCAGCTTTATCTTTTTACCTATACGCTTTTAAAAAGTACCCGGAATATTTTTAGAATGTCGCCGGTTCCACTTAACATATTGCCTTCTGCGTGTAATAATTAAATGGCGGCGCTTATATTGCGCGTACTTGATATGCATTGTCTCTTAAAAGAATCATCCTGGACCCCACTCGCCCTAATGTTCGTAGAGAAGTGAATTAAACTGTGTGAATAGTTTTGGATTAAAAATCTGCTTATTTTCTTACACAATTTTTAATTTGTAGGTTATTTTCAGCTATATCACCGCAGGAGATGGAAATAGCATGGCTACAAAGTATGAAATTAGTTACTGATTACAACGTCCATCAGAAGGCGATGTGAATAATTGAACTACTTCCCTTGGGCAAGTGTTAGACGCTGTCACGCCGTCGTCAGGAAACTTTAAACTTAGCGAATTCAGTGCTTTCTTAAGAGCTCAACGTGCAGATGTGATAGATTGCATTATACCTGTCAGAAAGTGTCGACGAATGTAACCAGTAGAACCCTCAGTGGAGTCTGGGGTTCGGAAGGTCGTGACCTTTCAGGTCTTGCAACTTTTTTTACTGCAATACACTCTTCAGTCTTAACACTACTTGGTCTACGACGAACCTGAACCCGTGCCACTTAAACTTACGACCAGCAGCGTAGAAAAATGTGAGGCAGACGTTCTTTTGTTCAATTTTTAGACGTTTTTCTCATGTTTTGTGCCAATTTTATGTGCGAAATTAACAATACCGTATTTACGCATGTATAGGCCGCAGCACAATTTTCAGACAGAAATTATAGAAAAAATAATTTTCTTGGAATATTATTTCAGGAGTAGAACACCCTGTATTACTAATTATGAATATAATTTTTTTAAATGAAGTGTGATTTCGAATATAAGCCGCACCCCAGTTTTCCTCTTGAATTTTTGGCAAAAAATGTGCGGCCTATACATGCGTAAATACGGTAATTTACAAAACTAAAATATTTTTTGCTGTATTCGTTGTGTGTTCATGGCCTTACAAAGAATTTCCGTATTATAAATTGCATTTGGACCGGTCACTGAAGCCGAGCGGTCTAAGGTATACACTGTCTTCGCTCACTCGGAGGCCCGAATCGTGGGTTCGAATCCCACTCAGGGCATGGATGTTTGCTGTTTGTATGTGCGTTTTTCTGTGTTTTGCGTGTTTCTGAGTCCTACCAAATGTCTAAGATTCAGTAAACCGAAGTAAAAGGGAGAGTTCATGGCGATGGCCAAGGCCAAACGGGGAAAAATTGCATTTGTTGCAGCCATTATGACTATGCGAATCCTACGACCTACTTTCAATGATATATGTTTTCCCGACTCGCAATTTATCATAGCCACAATGGTGGTAGTCTTTATGTTAGGTAGTTAAGCAGTCGATCACAGTTGCTGCGCAGTGTAAGGCTTGAACCGTCTTCGGCGTCTCGAACACTGAGATCGTGGGTTCGAACCCCACTCGAGACATGGATGTTTTTTTCTTTTATTATATAAAAGTGTTAGGTAGCGGCCTTGCGACGGGCTGATCCCCCGTCCAAGGAGTCCTACCGATTGAGTATAGATTAATAAACTGAAAAGGCGGCGAAAGTCAGAAGGGCTGTAGAGCCATAGATAATAGTCATACGGATACAGTGATATGCTGGAATGTCGTCCAGTCGTTTAACCTTCTCAGCAGTAAGTAAGAAGTAAAGCTATCCCTGTAAGAGGCCGTGATGGCCCGTAGGGTTGTGAGACGTTGAGGCTCCCACATTATCTAGACAATCGGCTCAAAGATGGCGGTAAGGTTATCAGCCTTACGCTGAAAGTTATTTAATTAATTCCTGGTACTCATTTCTGTTAGAGGCTGAGTCGACCCCAGGGCCATAGTGCGACTGGAAGGATTACGTCAATTGAAAAAAGAAAATCGAATGACCTCATCGGGACTTGAACCCACGACCTTCCGACTTGTAACATAGTGCCTCAACCAACTACGCTACCGCAGGTTCTCGTGAAAATTGGTTAAATAGCGGGCACAGTTGATTTAAATGAAGGAGTAGCTAACGGACGGAGCGTCACACAAGAGTGCACAGTTCATTTAGAAGACTTAATAGACTCTCAGAACATATTTAGAAAGGGAACGGCCAAATGAGAAGACACTGCTTTGGAACGCTTAAAATCCAAAAGCTGTGCCATCATCACGAACTTCAGTAACTTATCGTAAACGGCAGAGTTATGGGATCACAAATGGAGTTGTTGCCATGGAAACATGCAGTTTATAGGGTCAACGCAGATAGGGAAGACGCGACGATAACAGAATTGCTTTCCGTGCCTCTACTTTTTTTTTCAGATATCTCTAAATATTTACAAACGTTAGATCGTGGCGGCTGCCGCATCTCACTGTTGTTGAGCTCTGTGGTGTAGTTCAGACATATCGATCTCAGGATCGGACATGAGAAGAGGAAACTTGAATTGAATGATGGCTGCAGCGTCGCTGTGTCCTTGAACACTTTCTGGAATATCGGCAGAATAGCAGACCTTGTATTCACTGGGGTGGAAGACCGTTTTCTCTAAATTTAATTAGAGCAACTTCATCTTCATTAATTTATTCTGAATATGCTGTAATGCAGAATATTGCGTAAAATTAGAGAATTTCTCTATGCTAAAAGCGTTACTTGTTGGGATACAGCAACCCTAAAATCATTGTTTCTCACAACGAGTTTTGACTCAATACTGTGAAGCCAAGTGCCACTGATATAAGTGGACGTTATTTTTTTTTCAAAGTCACATTGCGACTGGCGGTCAGTCAGTCAGTCAGTCGGTCAGTCAGTCAGTCGGTCAGTCAGTCAGTCTGTCTGTCTTGGTGTCGAGCCACATCTGGGGCTCATGACCAGATATTTAGTACTGTTTGGTAGTTACCGTCTTGTTTTTGTGAGGCGCCCTCTCTGACGAGGGGACGGGTCTGTCTTTTATAACAGTCATTGTCTGCAGTAGATACAGGACGTGATATATATATATATATATTGAGTACACAAACGAGATTAATGCTAGTATCTATTGAACTATAATAATATTCGGATAATTTCTGGTAGATTTTATACAGGAATCGCAGAAAACTGAGCTACGTTGTATAGTAAAAGCGCTTGTAATATAGGTACAGTATAATATATGAGGGCCGGTCACGGTAGCCGCGCGGTCCAAGGCATGAACTGTCTTCACTCGCTCGAAGGCTGGAATGTTTGTGTGCGCGTTCATTCTGTGTTTGTGTTGTTCTGTGTGTAGGTAGCGGTCTTGGGACGGGATGATCACTCGTCCAAGGAGTCCTACCGCCTGTGTAAAAAAGATTACGGAACTGAAGAAGAGGCCAGGGCCCAACAAAGGGCTGTAGAGCCATTGATGAATGAAAATGAATGACTAAGATATGAGGTTTTCAGAGCGACGAACATTCATGATGTGGTTGTTCCGGATAGTGAGGCTGTGTAGTATTGGTACGCACCAATGTTTGAGAGAAATATTCTGTCTGTACCATCCTGAATATGAACGCCGGGATCTGAGGTTCTCTCAGCGGTAGTTATGAATAGTTCTATCACCTGGGACATAATGCTACGCAGTCCTTTGAAAGTCTATTGATATTTTGGAGAAACATCGTACCAATAACCAAAGCAAGAGTCCAGGTTGCTACCTGCTTCATGTTGATTTCTTGCCTCGCTCATTCTTCGACCCTGAAGATGGAGCTGGAATGATGCACCAAAACCTCGGTTGACTTTCAGCGGAATACACGGCGTTGATTCCAGAAGAAGGCCATATTTTCCTCCGAATCTTTTGTACCCATGTACTACACTTAACGATATTGTCATTGCCTTCAGAATCAAGATAGGAACTTAGGGCGGTTAGTCACCGGCTCCCCACCGCAGCAGCCCTGGTTTGAGCCTGGGTCAGGTCATGTGGGATTTGTGGTGGATAGAGTGGCACTGGGGCAGGTTTTCTCCTATTACTTCGGTTTTCCCTGCCAATTCTCATTCCACCGACTGCTCCATACTCATCGTCCATCATCCGCGGCTGGTACAATAGGCCTGTTAGTGGCCGACGTACCAAGTGAACTCAGTCTCACCCCACCCCAAGAAACTGAAAAAGAGACGTGAACTTCCAATAAAAATTGTGGGCTTACAACTTCATTTCAGTTGAAGTGTCGATCATCTTAGGGACACGGTGAGTTTCTGGTCTGTAGATATTTCCACTCTGTCAAGTTCGATAATTTCGAATAAATAAATAAATAGTATCGAAGTATATAGGTTGATCATTTCGAAGAAATATTTTTGACAGGGACAGTACGCTTACTGCTGCAGGTTGTCTTCATATTTGTCTTCTCTTCTTCCTACATTCTTTTTCTTTTCAAAGTTACTGGCGCCAGATTTTCAACTCTCGGGATTATCTGCACTTTGCGAGACATATCTTTCCTCTCTCATTAGTTCTCTTACCTTCTCATTCTAGATTTAGCGTTGTCTGCCCCTTTTCCGGGGTCCCACCAGATCCTATTACAGGGTCTGGCGCGGGAGGCTGGGATATGTCCATACCTTGTCAAGTGTTTTCCGTCTGTCTTATATTTTATTGTTTTCTTCTATCTAAGCTTTCAAATTACTCTTTTCGAACTTTATTCTGGAGTGTATTACTTCTGTACCTCATCCAAAAGCCTTCTTCATTTACTGAAAATTTCCTTTATGTCTTCTATCACTCTGCTCAATATATTTACTACAACCGAGGAATATATTGCTTTATTTTGTAATTATATTTCTTTCCCCTATGACTGGATTTAGCATTTTAGTAGCAGCTTATCCCTTCCTTATTTTGTTGCATACATCTTCGTGTTTTTTGCCTGTCTTATTAAAAACAGACGAATGATGTACATACAACCGATAAAAACATGAGAGAAGCAATATAATAATAATAAATATCAGTTAAAGGAGAAGAGGGAAAAGTACGAGCTAAGCGGCAGAAGATAAAAAGGCAAGAGAAAGGAAGTGGACTAAGATATTAATTATTAAAATGTAGAAGAAAAAGGAAAGAAAACAAATGGAGCACAAGTAGAACCGGCGTGGAATCCGCGTAATTCAAAGAGCATTGTTAAAGCATAATGAGCCGATCTCAGCTTGAGTCCTGTGTCCCAGCTCGTGTCGTCTCTCTAATCCTGTTAATTAATAATGAAGCTCCTCGTTTGTTGGAACTGGCGAAATGATTAATTTACGTTCTTCGTAAATGATGAGATTCAGTGGGGTGTAGACACAGGAGCTGTGTGCCTTCGCACTATACGTTTCTGCTCCTGATCCCTATATGTTTATCTTCCTGCGCTCTACACAACGTTAAGAAATGCAGCCTTCAATATTGTCACGTGTAACGGGGTACGCGTGACGAAATCAACGGGTTCTAGATGGGATGATTGGATTTATTGGCACCTTGGTTACACACTCTCTCTCTCTCTCTCTCTCAATTACAAATAGTGCAGGGCCTCGCTGTTTCTACACTTTACAGTTCACCATTGGACACGCACTAAGGGAACAAGTCCTCCGGGAGGGACTTTAAGCCGTGGGTCCCGTGTCGTAGATTTACGGCACGTAAAATATCCTCATGTCTCTAGGAGACCTCTGAGCAAAATTAGGCAAAGTTTCCCGCCCAAGTAGTTCCCAATGCCTCCGGTAGATGGGGAAATATCGGGAACCACTGCCAGCTTCGCTAGCTGAACGGGGCTGATAGCGAGCACCAGTACCGGCATGGTATGGCGACTGGTAGAATATCAAAAGGGGACGTACAATAGACTATTAATCGCGGTGCATGGGGAAACCCACCCCCTCCAATAATAATAATAATAATAATAATAAATACACACGCACTAGGATTCTCTGTTCCCACTGGTCGTCTCCTAGCAGCGGATCTCAACACAGAAATTATCACTTCAAATTAATATGAAATCTTCTTTTCTTCAATCACTCTGTACTCCTCTGTCCTAATCTGTCCTCAGTCTTCACAATTCAAGCCCCATTCTCGTCCTTGTACTGTCAAGTGCTGAACCTTCCTGGACTCTTCACTAACTTAAGGTTAAACAGGTCTTCGTTATATAGGCGCCGCACGGAGAACAGAAAAAAGTCACAGGGTAGCTAGAACTATTGGAATGTGACGTCATTGCTCCTGCGTGGAAGTATGTTTACCGAGCCGTTACCTGAAAGCGGGTTGCATAGCCTCTTTCCTGCATTGTTGCGTGCGTATATCACGGGGTGTTTATCGAGCCGTTGCCTGGCAGTGCTTTGACGTGTCACAATATAAAATAATGGTATGATATGTTTTTAGAAGTGCATGCAGTACTTTACCTCACTTGTCATATGTACATCAAGGTTGATCGCTGCGTTAACAGTGGACATTGTAATGCTCCAGCTTAATCCCATTCTCATCACTGAAAGAGTGAAGTGGGTGCAGAATGAGTGGATCTTGTCGCTGATCCCTACTTGTGAGAGACTGTTGAAAATGTGTGTGTGTGCACTTCGGTGTGCTCTGTTTTCATACATCATTTCAAAGTATGTCATTAATACGTGTATGTCGAATGTTTCTTTGTGTGCAAAGCACAGGATTTCTTTACAGTGTTCATGAGACGAATAGTAACCGTAGAGGTGTGAATTAATTTTTTAAACACAAATGTCCATCTAAATAAATTTAAACATTCAGCTTCAGAAACCAAACCGCGTTTCCATTACACAGATCAAACTGTTAATAATGTTTAGGGAAATAGTTTCCACGTATTCAGAAAATTATACGAAATGCATAAATGTGCCCTTAGGGACAATGTAGAGCTATTTAATATGCTTGAAACTGTATGCGATCAACACAAGTGAAACATTTTGGGATTGTCACATTTGTTAGTGACTGTAGACAGGTTTTGGATTGGATGATTGGATTTATTTACACCTTGTACTCCTACACTCCACCTGGAACTACAGACTATTACAGCCTATCGCTGATCTACACACTTTACAGTTCGCCGTTTCACGTACACTAGGATTCCTAGCCTTCACTAGTCGTATCCTGGCAGCAGTCTAATCCCTTCCTTGACTTCTCTTCTCAATCACCTTGCACTGCCATCTCCAGAACTCGATCCAGTTCTTGACAACAAACAAAATGCTCCCTTGAAACTTTCCGTTATATAGCCTCGCGGCGGACCCCACGGGAAACACCGTCCTCTATTGTCCCGTATTATAACTGATCCGTTGCCTAGCAATAGTCGTCATATTGTTGCGCGTGTTGGCTCCCGCATAAATGTCTTAACCGAGTCGTTGCCTAACAAGGGTCTGTACGTCACAGTATGTTCGTGAATCATGTGCGTCAGTATGAATATTGGGACCCAGTCGTAGTTCTGTAACTGGGCCACCTGGTTGCTAAGAGTAAGTATAAATCGAAGTGACCGAGACAGAATGTTACATGTCCAAATTATATCGCCAGACATGGAAACAACCGCACTACTTGATAAACCACTTGAGTGGCATCGGTAGATCCTCGTTAATGCTGTATCAATGTATCAAGTCCTTGGACGCTGATCAGGTCCATCCGTTTATATGTGAGCAACATACCATTGTGTTAATGAGAGTCATATAGACGCACAGGCGAGTAGACATCCCCTACCATAAGTATAGTGCCACCGAAATTTAATGATCTCTTGTATCAGCGCTTTCTGCCTCGAAACAGCATTGACCAACAGTCACGTGTCGGCCAGGTTCATTACCAAACTCTGCTTTGTGCGGGAATCACTTCACCACTCTTTCCGCAACCAGACACACCGGTGAGTATTCTGAACGCTGCAGGCTTTTGACTGCAATTTTCGGCAATTGGAGTTCAAATTAAGATTTAACAAGAGCGCTGCTATTTTTTACATGGGCTAGGGCTTCATACGTGACACGCACGTGAGGCAGGGGAATTGTAGATTTTGACAGTACTGCTGTAAGTCGTGTCTTCGTGCACTTCTTGCTTATTTTCACATTTAAATTCCATTATCCCAAAGTATGCGTTCTCTGAAATGTGAAACATGAGTAAGATTTGAGGTTATCACGGCGGTGACTATGAATAATGCTGTTTTCTGGGATGTGGCGCTGTGTAGATCCTGTGTGAACCGATGTTTTGGAGGAACGTATCGCCTCCATCTTCAGTGTAAAAAAATCCGCGATCTAGGAACCAGCTTGAGCAAGTGGCTGCAGTCTTGAAACTGGCTATAATTTATGTGCCATTGACAGTTTTCTCGTGTCACTTGACTGCCGAATTGTTATTAATGTTGAAATTTGAGTAGTTATAAAGGCTTTTTATAGATTTGATGTGATGGAGTAATATCTTCTTATTCTTCTTTACTACCGCTACAACCCTATTTGGGTCCTTGGTCTTCTCCATGGTTTCGCAGTAGTTAGCCACACTCCAAGAGACTACACTTCTTCTAGTCCCTACCCTTTACTTGTCCGGCATGGGTTCCCCTACCAGGAGTTTCCTCTCCCGCCAGCATAGCTCTCCAGATCATTGGAACGCATAGAGCTTTTCCACGATAAAGGGTTAGTCCTCTAGAGAAGTAAATAATATCTGTGAATACAAAAGTGCGCTTTCAGATTTCTGCTTAAAATTGAGATATGTGGGAGAGATAAAATATACCTACAAATTTTAGTCAGAAAATCAGAAGGTAGGAGATCAGTTGGGAAGACTTAGACGTATATTTGGAATAATATTAAAATTAGTCTTAGGCAAACAGATTTTGGAGGTACAGATTGGGATCGTCAGGCTGAGACGGGGGCCAGCAGTAGGCTCTTTTGAAAACGGTAATAAATATTTTAAGGTTTCTGCTTAAAGTAGTTCGAAGCTACTGAAGCTGGGAAGCTTTAAGAAAATTCCACACCTTTTCATTGTGTTTGTGGTCCGAGTAACCCGGCGCTGTAATATTGTTACTCTTTGGCTCTCTGACTGGAACATCTTGTCCAATATTTCCTGAGCTTCTTTCTCTGTTGTGAGCGCGCGTTAATACGAGTTTCCACCCTGCTCCACATGAATAATTACAGATGAACTTCAAACTTTACTGTAGTGTCAATGGCAGGCTCCCCAGAGCGGTATAAACAAACTAAAATTTGTTTGATATGAGCTACCTCTGCACGTAGCGCAAAAAAACACATCGCTGCTGACAGAATCAACCTACACGTGAACTTCACTATACGGGCAATCAGCAGAAGGCCTTAGGACACTTGTACTCGACTTCGGTCAGTGGTCGTGGTCCTATTGACGCTGTTCCGAGAGATACTCTGAAACTTTTGTAAAACTGGATAGTAGAAATTATTCCGAACTTACAGAAATAATTGCAACAGTACCAGCTTTGTTATATGGGTCCAAGTGTTGGGTTAAAAAAGAATAAGAGGAGAAGTGCAGTGGCTTAATGTTGACTGAGCTACATTCAGTGTAGGTGTACGAAAAGAAAAAATCTACTTTATATTAACTACAGTAACAAGAGAATATGGAAGTAGATGATTATACATTCGGAAGGAATCAACGGTTCCCGCATCCAGGGAATACTTTATGGACATCAACTTGAACGAAGAAGGGACCTACGAGGTTTCAACTAATTCCACGGAATCGAGTCCTTCAGAAGCGGGCAGTCGCTCAACTCCACAAGAATTTCCCGATATTTTATAGAACCCGAGAATTCATTACCATATTCACTGACCCTTATTTTGTACTAGATTAATCCAGTCCACACCACCATTTTATTTCCGTAAGAGCCATTTTACAGGTGTCCCTGTTGTCAACCTACGAGGTTTTACGAGTTTTAAAACGAGACAGTTTAAAGAAAAAAAAATATATCACATTTTACACGTTTTCAAAATGAAATTTTAAGAAATGCGTTTAGAACTACAGGATTATATGTAATACGGGTATAATTCGAGGATAATAACAATAACAATAATAATGTGACGTATTGCGCTATGGAGGACATCCCCTCCTCCGCCATCAGTGACGTAACAACATCGGGCGCTGTCGCTACTATGGTAACAGGCCATCAACACTCCGCCCCCCTCCACCGCGGTGACGTAGCGGTGGATGCCTCGGTTGCTATGCAGCAGTAAACAACTCTCGACAGCGTTGCCCAGCAACACCTGTAAACACGGCGAGTAGGCAACAAGGAAGCGAGTCTTTTTCGCGTTGTCTGACTGATGGTTTATAAGAGAACCACACTGCCTAAGGAGTCAGTCAGTGGTGTGGAAGCGGTGTCGAATACCTCCACCATGACCCTGCGAGTCGTAGGAGGCGACGAAAATGGAAGTATCGAATCTGAGACAGTAAAATATGGTCGCGAGTCCCAAGGGACTCGGACCCGAGAAAGAATGCGCTGGGAAGGGCCAGCAGCATATACAAAAGACAGACCCGTCTTCTCGTCAGAGAGGGCGCCCCACAGAAAGAAGACCGTAACTAGCAAACGGTAATAATTAATATCTGGTCATGAGCCCCATCTGGGGCTCGACACCAAGACTTATTGACTGACTGACCGCAGTCGCAATGTGACTTTGACTTTGACTTAAACTTAAGGAGTCGGTTGGAATATAGCAGCAGTCGCGGGAAGAAGACCCGAAGGCGTGGTTGGAAGATTTGATGTGATAATTTGTGATACTGCCGATGGCAGTAACTGTGACTTGTATGAGTGTGGAGCAAATGTGCAATAAATTCACTATATCAAATCCGGCGTGAACTTACTTGTCGCGTGACATATACCCAACACGTGACAATAATATAACGTGAACTGTTTTTTTAATTTCTTCCTAACTTTCGTGTCTCTAGAATGAGCTTATGCATTGGCGCGCCAACTTTGAAGTATGGACTTTCCAGTGGTTTAACTTATTACATTTTTTGATGCTTTTCGCTAACAAAGCAGGCAAATCCAGCAAAATTGATATGACTTTACAGTGAGGAAACTCATGGCTTGATTTTGTTATCAAGTCTTTCTCTGTCGATTTGAAACCTAGAACACACGCAGTCACAGGAGCAAGACACAACACAAAGCACAATACACACACGAAAGTAGGAAGAATGCTCCGATAGAGGAAGATAGGTGTGACTCGCGTATTGAGATACGACATAAGGATGACAAATCCAGAACAGTTTTAATGTTTTTAATATTTAAAATTTATCAATATATACGACGAGTATAAAGACAACAGGGCATGCAATGAAGTAGTTTGTCGTACAACGAAAAGCACCTGAAGATGGCACTTTTGTGCTGAAACATGTAGTGCAAGAGAGAAGAGTAAGGTGAATAAATGTATGCACTGTAAGACGGTTAAAATAAATCATGGATTTGAAACCTATCATCCTCCTGTGAATCACTTTGGTATATGGTATTATCGGTGAAGAAAATCATATACTCCCCCCTTCTGAGTCTCTAACCGGGCAACCTGCGTCACCCCATAAACTGAATATGTAATATTACCATGCAAATAAACAATACAAATTATTTGTGATAAAAGTAGCAGAGTGGAAGGGGCCAATAGGCATATCAGCCGGTCACGGTAGCCGAGCGGTCTAAGGCATGCACTGTCTTCGCTCGCTCGGAAGCCGGGATCGTGGTTTCGAATCCCTCTCAGGACATGGATGTTTGGTGTTTGTGTGTATGCATTTTTTCTGTGTTTGTGTACAGGTAGAGGCCTTGCGACGAGCTGATCACCCTCCCAAGGAGTCCTACCGAATGACTAAGGTCTAGTAAACCGAAGTGAAACGGAGAGTTTCATGGAGGCAGGCCAAGGCCCAAATTGGGGCTGTAGCGCCAAAGGAAAAAAAATGAGCATATTCAGGAAACTCACAGTTATCCCTCCCCCTCTGTTTCAACTTCTAATGCTCCATACTTTCTCCCGAATTAATTTGTTTTCACTTTCTTCCTTGAAATACACATTTTGCTGTTCGGTACTTTTGTGGGATCTGCAGTAAATGGCACATAGGCGGGCATTCGTGTTATTGGCTCAGTGTCCATTCAAAGAGTCTAAGTCTACCCTGGATTTCAGCCATCATCATAATCATCATCATCATCCTAATTGTCCTCGTCATCCTTATCATCTGCATGAAACACGCAGGATTAACATGAATCGTCTATTCATAAAATATACTGATATAGGATTTGAGGTTTTCACGGCGGTGACTATGAAGAAAGCAGCCTTCTGGGATGTGGCACCGTTTATATATTGTGTTAACCGACGTTTCGGAGGAACGTATCGCCTCCGTCTTCAGGGTATAAGGAAAAATAAGAAAATCTGCAAGCGAAGAGACAGTGAGAACAGGTACAAGCAGACTGGTGTTCTTATTTTTCTTTCTACCCTGAATATGGAGGCGATACGTTCCTCCGAAACGTCGGTTAACACCACATCTACACGGTGCCACATCCCAGAAGACTGCTTTCTTTATACTGATATAATTCAACATTTTTTTCCCCCACAATGCAGAACTTATTTTTCTCAAATATGTCCCGTGCCTGAAGAAAGCCCGGTTCTGGGATGTATCGCCTCCGAAACGTCGGTTAACACAATTTCTACAG
Organism: Cryptotermes secundus; assembly: GCF_002891405.2. Lineage (NCBI taxonomy): Eukaryota > Metazoa > Arthropoda > Insecta > Blattodea > Kalotermitidae > Cryptotermes > Cryptotermes secundus. The sequence goes on along the minus strand of NW_019724771.1, from coordinate 283,895 downwards.
GGCGCCACATCCCAGAATACGGCTTTCTTCATAGTCACCGCCGTGAAAACCTCAAATCTTACGTGTCCCATGCCTGTTTTCATGTTCTGTTCGTTTTGTGTTGCACTAGATCCCTGTGGTGGTCCCCACTTTCACGAATACTATTTGAAAATTGTCTCTGGTGTGCATATTCAATTTACAGTTGTATCTAGCAACACCTACAGAGCAAGTGGCGAGAGAGACGTCACCTGCTCTGTACAAACTGATTTTAATTTAATGTACGTATTGAATATGGTTACTCACCGACATCAACTGTATTTTCCAAACATTCTGAAGTAATTTTTACAAAAGTGGTATGTTGTAAGATGAAAGTAATTCAATTGTCTTATTGGTATTGTGCCTGTACAGAGTTAATGTTCTTCCACGCAAAGGAAATTTCGTCAGATGAAAATGGAGTGACAAATCTGGCTTTTGGTACTCTTGTTCCATAAAATTATTTTCATTACTCGAAGTGATTCATCTTGAGATCTGTGAGACATCCTCGTCTCTTCCTGATCAGTTATCATGCTCCTTCTCAAGCAACACAGACAATGTGTAACATTTAATTTGTTTTATTAAAATCAGAACTTGTTTCGACCATTCTTATATGGTCATCATCAGGTGAATACAAATGCTTAACAAGTGCTATGTTGATTTGCAAAGCGCTTTACCTCTCATATGGGCGCATATTCACAATGATTTCTGTTTGATGACAGTATTATCATAAGTAAAATCTACATATAAAATGAAGTTTCTGTGTGGATTAAGTAAAATTGAGCAACCCTGGAATGAACTGAGGTAAACAAGCCTGGAGCTACAAGGGTATGATCCCTTATTCCGCTTGTGGCTGGGTGTTGGGTGGCGGAGGTGATAACTTGTAACGCTTAAGAATGGACTCATGGATGTTTGATAGCCTTTTTTTATTGCTAGTGGGGTGGGATTGAGTCCCTTGTACTGCGGCCACTTCTGGCCTGTTGTACCAGCCCCAGATGATAGGTGAATGTGATTGTGGAGCAACTGGTGGAATGAAAATAAGCAGGGGAAACCGAAGTACTCGGAGAAAACCTGCCCCAGCGCCACTTTGTCCACCACAAATCCCACTTGACCAGACCCCGGGATCGAACCAGGGCCGCCGCGGTGGGAAGCCAGCGACTAACCGCTTGAGCTATGGCGCGGCCCATTGCTAGCCTAACTAGGGTATAGTTTCTGCCCTTGAACTGTGTAGCTTAGGCTGTGTGTCCGGTCTCTATGAGTGGTCCGATCACGCCGCAGGATGCATTCCATGAAGATCCTCGTCTCATGTTTTTGTAGCAGTATAGCTATCACGATTTGATTTTCTCACATCTGTGATAATGAAGAATTCTATCTTCTGAGATGTAGAGTCATGTAGCCCGTTGAAAGGCAACCCACGTTTCGGATGAATATGACGCCTCAATCTTCATGGTCGAATAATAGGCCAGTAAGAAATTTTTAAATTCAAAATTTAGAGAAATTTTAAAGGATTTTAAAATCATAACTAAAGATTTTATAGTGCTACTACAGGAAAATCAAAATTTGACGTGTGCAATATAATCTACATACCAGACACATATCAACGAGGTAGATGTTGATAATACGAAGAAAATAACAATGTGTTTTTAAATGTTAAATTTTAGACTGGGTTCAGTGTAGCAGCAACGTTAAGAGTATACACCTGATGATGGCCGATAGAGGCCGAAACATGTAGTGTGGAAGAGAACAAGACCAAAGACATATAATATATATTGTTTGCACTTGGGACGGTGTTTGTATCATTTATCGTGTAGAGTGCAACAGGATGCTTAAGTATAATACGATAATGGAGATATTCCATTACGGTTACGCGATAAATAAAATTTGTGACTCCTTCTACATGTTCGCCAGTTGTGGAACTTGATAAATCTTGTGACATATGAGGTTTTCACGGCGGTGACTATGAAGAAAGCAGTCTTCTGGGATGTGGCGCCCTGAAGATATTGTGTTAACCGACGTTTCGGAGGAACGTGTCGCCTTCATGTTCAGGGTAGAAGAAAAAGAAGAAAATCCACAAGGCAAGAACCAGAAATAGACATTAGTCTATTTGCACCTGCTCACGCTGGTTCTTCGCTTGCGAATTTTCTTCTTTTTTCTTCTACTTTGAAGAAGGAGGCGAAACGTTCCTCCGGAACGTCGATTAACACAATATTTTCAGGGCGCCACTTCCCAGAAGACTGCTTTCTTGATAAATCTTGTCTTCTTGTTTCAGATCTAAGTAAACGTAAGCTGCTGGTAGCCACTGGTAGAAGCAGCTGTTGTTATATGATTTCAATACAAAATAGTTCAATAAACGGATTATACGAAAGTTAGATGTATTTGACTTGGTTCATCCTGGCCCGTTACACTAGCAACAGTATAAAAGAATATCAACTCCGTCCAGTGTGATTGATAAATGTTGTATTTTTTTAATCTTTCATCCTTTATACAGGGTGATTCATATAGAACCGGCCCGACGAAATGAGGTGTAATATAAAATATACCATACAGATATTAAAGTAATTTACACATATCTTATCCTGGATTGTGTGCCGTGATCAGAGCAGGTGTTTAAAGTGTCCGCCATTTTCAAGTAGGCATTAGAAACACTCGCTGTTCAACTCCATGACTGTTGCCTGCGCACTGCAGACATGTTTCGGCATTGTCCTTGACCTTGCAGCATAAGGGCTGCCACTTGCCGGATCATGCGCACACCATTCGACTCAGCACTTCCCACGGATTATTATGTCGTAATTATGAACTGTTATATGCATCACCTGCGGAATTATTAGCAAATTCATCGGGCCGGTTCTATACGATTCACCCTGTATGTTTCGGGCGGAGCGACAATCTTCAGAAGGTATGTATTGATAATGTCCTTCTGAAGATGGTCGCTTCGACCGAAACATATAAAGGATGAAAGATTAAAAACACAACATTTATCAATCACACTGGACGACCTTAGTAATCTTTTATACTAAAGTTAGATATATTTGTTCTCCCTCTTGTTTACTGTCCGAAAGTCTGAAATAGATCTCCATGAAATTTGTTTGGAAATATACACAAAAATTGTCGAGCGAATTTTATTTTCGTCCTTGCGTGTGCAATATAAGCTCTACTTTACCTGAAACTATTTTCCTCAAAAACTTAATGAATACAAATTTGTCGTATGGCTTGTAATATAAACGTAATCGAGATATAAATTTTCGATTTCAAACTTATCTTACATACATACATAACTGTTGGCCCCTGCACCGCGACCTTCAGCGATCTATTGTGCAAAATTATCTTGATGCAATTCGCATTCAACTAAATGTGAGGTGAAGTACTTTGCGTTCGGTGCTTAATAACCACAGATCTGTATCTGCAAGGAAAATACTAACAAATGAATGACTACCAGTAACGTCGCAAGGAACTAATTTCACAAATATGCTTACCCATCTGTCACTGTAACTCATCTATCCGTTTATGTTCGTTCTTATCGTATTGACATCTATAATGGACATTTTCTTACTATCGAGTATTTTAAGTCAGCAAAGTGGCCGGTGCAGCTGTCACGAGACAGCCATGGTACCCATTGTTCATATCCCGTGATCCCTAAAGCGGTCACGACCATTTTGTGTGACTCTGACGACAGAAGTCGAGATGTGGCGAGGTGTGTTGCAGCATCTGTTCCTTTACTTGTTGGAAGGTACAGTTTTCCTGCAGGGGGGTAAGGAACGCAGTGTTGGGCAGCTGGATGCCCCTTTCCTGCTTTTTACTTCTGGACATATTAGCTCCCATGACGCCGGACCAACCAATATGGCTGAGCCGATAATGCTTCTGACTCTAATTCAGGAGGTTTTCGGTTACAATTTCTGTCGAGACAGCGACTCTCTTGAGGTTTTTCTTAGCTTTCCTCAGACCCTCCAGGCGAATATCTCGGCGCTGCGTTGGAATAAGATGAAAACACTTCCTTCCAAATTCTTTTCAATTTATGATTCTTTAATCAGCGCACCATTCAGCACTATATAGTACGAGCTTTATCACATTCTTTTCATAAATTTGCGTCATGATTCAATTGATAGATACATAATTCCTTAAATTGTATTCAACTTGACTTCATATCTGTAACAAATGTCTTGTACGAAATATATTAAGGTGGAAAGTCTCTGCCCTGAAATACAGTGGGCGCTCGAACTTCGAACGGTTTGATGTTCGAGCAACTTGAATCTCGAACAAAGAAATTCGCGAAAAATCCGGTTTTGAAATTCGAACAAAAACTCTAAAGTCGAGCAAAGAGTCACGTGTTCGTCACTCCTTGTAGAGAAGTGGCGCCCCAATATCGCAATTGTGAACAGGAGTATCAACCTGTGTAATGACAATGTAATGCAACATTTCAGAAAAATGTTAAAAAGTAGACGAAAACAAATGACATAAGACAGGGTTCTCTCCAAAGCGATGGTAATCTTAATGAACCACAACTCTCAGCTACCGGATTCCAGATGAAGGAAGGGTGAGTCACCTTCCAGTGAACAGTAATATCCCTCCTACTATTATTATTAATTGATTATTATGCAGTATTTTTAGTATGTACTATTGTAAATAAAAACATGCAATTATTGAAATTAAATATACATCTTTTATCATTATTTACCAATATGATCTTTTGAAATAGGCAATTAGAATGTTTTATATTGGGTAAATTTGGGGGCTATGGAACAGATTAATTCAATTTACATTATTTAAAATGGAGAAATTTAATTCGAAAGTCGAACCGTCTTCTGGAACGGATTGTATTCGAAGTTCGAGGTTCCACCGTAATGTATGATTTTATTGTAAATATTCATGTACCCCAGTTTTGTAGGAAAAAACATTTAAGTGTGTTAAAAAGAAGGACCTGTGTAGTATAATAAAAACGAATTACATATTTTATAACGTTGAAACATTATCAATAATATATAGATCTATATAAACATGCTAATATGGAGGTCGACAATCGCAGATATTAATATTCGACGAATTAGCAATGCGATGTATGTATATGTAAGGTGAATATAATTAAAGAAGAATATAGAAGGATAGTAGTCGATATATTTTAGCTGGACTCTCATGAAAACTTTAATGGAATAAGACAGTATTTTATAAATACTGAAGAAATTGGTGTTCTGTAGTAGCTATGATGTCAGTTTTACCCGTAGGGTTGTGCAACATTGTCTCTATTATAGTATAAGGATGTTCCGTTCGAGATGTGTCAAAGTAAATATAGTCACACAAAACATATTAGAACGCGTTTTCTACATAGTAAACTGATTTAATCATCGATACATTCAGTGCACTCATGTATTATGTAACAGCTGAAGTGTCGCTTGTGCGACAGTGCAGTGACCTTGAATATATGAAAAAGTTACTTATTTTAAAGTGTCATTCCCTCTGATTCTTTTCTAGGCGATTTTCTGTTTTCCCGTTTGTGTATCCTGAAGAGAAAGTAGGTAATTTGCTAAAAGTTTCCAACCCTGAACTGACTAACTTCAGCAAAAGAGATAAAAATAAAAGAGGAAGATTTGTCGTAGTTTCTTTGATAACTATAAGTGGGTTTCGAGAAATTGCCACACAGCTTTGCTTCTGTAAACGTTGCTCTCTTTGTCGTAGGTGGGAGAAGCTGAGATATAAATCTCACCAGTAACCCTTAGAATCAGTCGAAAAACAGCCCTGGTGTTGTTTCTTTTGTTTCCAAATCTTTGTAACATTTTTATATAACCTGAAGGTATAAGTTCATATGGTCCGTGGAGCAAAGGAATTTGAAGTGGTGAAACAGAGGAACGGCTTGCGACGTTGAAATCGCGGACTGTATGCGGCTCCTAGCAATACAACACCCATCCGTGAGGCTCCAGCGTTCTTATGATCTTTGCCGGCGTTTTGAGCGGCACACTGACGTAGTTCCGGAGACTGTATCATGATCGTGTAAACATGTCACAGCGTGCGGAGGTTACATTAGCACTAAATGTCCGAATTATGGTGAAGTAGCCATTTGACCTTCCGGTCTATAAAACCGTGATTAATGGCCGTGGGTATCCGTTGCGCTGACCACGTGACATCCTCTATCCGCTAAAGTTGGCACTAACTTCTTGACAAGCGGCGGTCGCTCGGTCGGTATATTTCGCTTACGGACTACAGGCCACAGAGCAGTTTGACCTTATGCAAATAAAATTCCACTGCCAGGAATTAAGGTTTTAATGCAATTTTTCGGATTTTGTCTGATGTGAATGGTGTTGACATTCGCAAGTAGCCAGTGTAGTTAAGACGACTGCAAATTCGTCAGTCATCCAGTCAGTTGATGTAGCACTGAGGACATTGTTCTTTATTTGGAGTACATATTATGTGCAGACCGTTCTAGAAGCTGATTCTACCTCCGGCTTAGATAAACTAGGAAGAGTCAGGAAGTACGTGCTTATATGGGCTCGTAAAGCAATGTTCATTCCTTTTTATGAGTCAGTTTTGTTGTCCAGTGACTTTTACCCAGATTGGGAAATAGGTACAAATAGCTCTAATGACATGATTGAAGTATAACATATATTTCTTGCTTATATATATTACGAGCAGGGATAGCTCAGTCGGTATAGTGACTGGCTACGGACTGGAGGACCGAGGGGTCGGAGTTCGAATCCCGGTGGAGACAAGACTTTTCACTTCTCCATGTCCTCCAGACCGGCTCTGAAGCCCACGAAACTACCTACCCAATCGGTACCGGGGGTAAAATGGCCGTGGGGTAAAGCTGACAGCTCACCTCTAGCTGGTGTCGTGTTCAAGATGATATGGATCTACACATCCACTCTCCCATACGCCTTCATGGCGTAATGCTCAATTAGTCAAGCACAAGGACAACTTTTACGTACGTTATATTTATCGGTGCGCAGACTGTACGGCGTCTAGTGTTAGAATGAACTGGAAAGGATGTGGAAGGAGGTGGCCGTGTTCTAGCTTCAGGTACTTTCCTGGCGTTGACCTAGACGGAGTGAGTAACTTCATCGGAACATCTGTCAGGTTTTAAAGTGCTCTGACAATGGTATATGACGCTCAGAATTACTGGGTTTTGGGACTTTGTCCGTCGTCCGGTATTCTACAATTCAGAAAACACAGAGTTTCTGAAACTGGATCTTTTTCCGTCCTCAGGTCTTCCCCCTCACCTGAAGACTGAAACAGATCCAATTTCAGGAACTCTGTGTTTTCTAGTTTCCAGAATATCGGACGATGGATAATAGTCCAAAATCCCAGTAATTCTTGTGGATTTGTCAGGTTTATCGGTGTATCGACCGAGTTTTGAACAGGAAACCTCCCAGATACAAGTCAGAAACGTTACTGCTTGAGGCAGCTTGGTCAGTTGAATTCGTCATTATTGGTATTGGTATTAGTATCAACATGCCGTACCTGCCGTCGATATGTTCATCCCACAATTAGCGCATTGATGCAGATTTGGCCTGAAAGTTTTCACTCTTGCCTCGCGCTTGCTGAACTCTAGACGGAAATTCTTACTTGTGAGCTGGAGGGTTTGACGCTGCTCCGTTTCTCCCATCAGTTCTTTCCCTCCCGCTCTTTTGGAAAACATAACTGTGCCCCGGTAATTGCGCACAAGTCATCAGATAAATGACTCTGTTCATACGAGGTAGCGTGTGAACTCGACCAATTACGGGAAGACAGCAAAATGAATAGAGGTACGGTCTTGGTAATGTGCGAGTGTGAACACAGAGGTCAGCACCAGCTATTCGCAAGGTTCACATAGCGCCTGTTCAGCCCGGAGACAATGTGCTCTTGTACCGTTGCAGTAAATGTCCCATGTTTTGTGATATCTGTGTTAGCGCTTATCAACACACTGCACAATAGCGCTCATGCTTCTGCTTGCCAACGTTTACAGTAATATTCCTAAAGCTACATGGACAGAGTCTGAACTTCGTCAGGAATTCAGTGAATATGCACTGTCACACAACTGCAAGAGCTGTAGCAGTGGTCCCAACAAAAAATTAAAACAGCCACGAATCGGCAGATATGATGAGGACAGAATAAACTTTGCAGCTATGAGTTTGTCTCAGTAACAAGAATTATAACAACAATGTTAATGGTGAATAATAATAATTCAATTCTTTATAATATTATATTCTGACTTCAGGCATTCGTGACTTTCTTCATTATCTCCTGAAGAAAGCCAGATGGATGTAGCATCTAGAAACAGACCGCGAACATATCCTCGCCAATGCTTTGAAGTTTAACACAAACGATCATGATCTCATATCTTGTAGCCCTAAATATCCACTACACTAGACAAAGTGACGTTAAATAGACTAATTCATCCATTCGTCTGTCACATATATTTTATATGCTTACATAGCAAATTTATTTATTTATGTCATATGTCGCTCTGTATTTGAAATAATGGTCGTTGCATGCAAGCAGATGTTATTAACATTATTTTATCCAGTCTTACCATCTATCGTCATCGGAGTAAACTGTTAAGAATACATGATGTCGTTGAATTATGGATATATTTGATGTGGTCTCCATTTTTATGATTTGCATAGATAAACGTTGCACGTCGGATTGTTGAAGTAACACCCACTTCATGCGTTCTAGATACTGCTTTACATTTAAGCCTTTACACTGACCCACCCAGCCTTTTGTCGAATGGGTACAGGGGCGCTTTCCTCGGGTGTAAAGCGGCTGGAGCATGAAGCTGATCACTTACCTCCAACTAGTGCCGAGGTAAAGAAAATATGGATCTATACATCTACTCCCCCATACACCTTCATGGCGTAGTGCTTAATTAATTAAGCACAGGGACAAGTTTACCTTAATGTAATATAAAAATGTTTGACGTTAGGGGTATTTTTTTAAATAAAACTGAAGCCCAAGATCATAAATATGGGCCCTATACGATCATGTGAACATGACTGTACTCATTCCATTTTCTTACATTACAGGTCGCCATGCCTTTCGGTGTACCTCAAGAGGACCGTTTAACAAAACAAAGAAAGCAGCGTATGTGAATTAGCATATGTTGTAAATTCGTAATGTTGCACAAGTTTTCAAATTTGAAATTTGAATCCTTTAGCGAAATTATAGGCTAATCTTAGTGAATGTTAATGACTCGAACAGTTTCATTGGAACGCATATGTATATGCGCTGCAGTCGAAACATGTGCTGTAGGTATTAGGGTATAACCTGTAATCTGTGACTGTCTGACTGCGCGTATATGTAAAACTAAAAGAAGTAAACTCCGTGGCTTCCGTCCGCACGCGAAGTATACCGACCTAGTGACCGCCGCTTGTCGGCGAAGTTAGTGCCAACGTCAGCGGATAGAGGGTGTCGCGTGGCCAGCGCATCGAATCCTCACAGCCACTAATTTCGGTTTTCTAGACCGGAGCCGCTATTTCCTTGAAATAGCTCCTCAGTTATCGTCACGAGGCTGAGTGCACCCCGTTCCAGACCCACTACTTCTCAGGAAATCTGGTAGCGCCGGGAACCGAACCCGGGACCTCTGGATCATTAGCCAGGAACTCTGACCACTAGACCACAGAGGCGGCACATATATGTATTTAAATAAAATATAATTTTGAAACATTTGAACTGTCATCATCATCAGTAATCTGTCAGACGACAGGTCCACAGTCTCTTCCAAAACAATTCCTCCACTTAATGCGATGTAGAGCTTTCTCCTTCAAATGACAGTATCCTCTTCTGTCCCCAAGGTCATCCAGCATCTTCTTACGTCTTCTTCCTCGCCTTCTGGTCACTTCTATCCGCCC
>NW_019724771.1:252449-273817 GCF_002891405.2 Cryptotermes secundus | reverse complement strand
GTCTATCTTTATTGTGACTGGGGTTGGTTGTCTCGAAATTTTCATTACTTTTGTTTTCTCCACATTCATTTCCATGCCATAGCACCTTCCAATTTCAATTAGTCTATCAATAATGCCCTGTAGCACAGTTTCTTCCTTGAACTGTAGGCGCTAGAAATTCGACACTGCTAAAGGAAGAAAATTATTAGGAGTTGGAAACACAAGAAAATAATTTGTTTCTTTCTCCTTGTTTTCAGACTTCAGAATGAGAATTATCTTGAGATAGGAAAAAGGCGCTGTTTGTTGAGACGCAGATTCAGCCTAGATTGGGGTCAGTGATATTTACACAACATCCCTATTTTCTTGCCTTATTAAGACGTCGGTTGTTTCTATGACAACACAGGTACCTGTTTGTTTTGTCTCAATCTCTTGAGATGTAACACCGCACTTCCTCTGTTTTGCTATGGTTCTCTCCATATATCTCCCTTCACTCTCGGCCCTGAAACTTCACTCAGATCTACACTGAAGTTTCCCACGTTTCGATTGTTTGTTGGAAGGTGAAAGCACTAAGCACGTGGAAGCTCTGTGACCCTCAGCAATAACTGTCGAACACTTTACAATCATCTATATACATACTGGTGCGGACATCTTGAAACCGGCACATATATCACAGGGCCATTTAACTTGTGTTCGATATGGTGACCTGTCAGCCCTTACAAACTGCAGCAGTTGAAACCGAACGGGCTGGAGTAGAGGGCATTAGAAGTAAGAAACGCATGCACTGTCTTCGCTCGCTTGGAAACCGGGATCGTTGGTTCGAATCCCACTCAGGGCATGGATGTTTGTCTGCGTTTTTCTGTGTTTGTGTGCAGGTAGAGGCCTTGCGACCAGCTCATCACCCGCCCAAGGAGTCCTACCGAATGTGTAAGATCTAGAAACCCCGAAGTGAACGGGGAAGTTCATGGAGGTACGCCTAGGCCCACAATATTATTAAAATGTATTGATTTAAAGCACGCGTTAGAGAGGAGTTATTTCTTTGCCCATGAGTGTGAAATACAGAATGTCTGTTAGTCCGTCGATCACAGAATGTCGAGTCGAATACGGGAATGTTTTGGGAGGTCAACCTCGCTGTAATCATTTTAGAAAGAAATTATTTAAATATCTACATATTTAAAAGACCACCTCTGTGGTCTACTTATCAGAGTTCCTGGCTACAGATCCACAGGTCCCGGGTTCGATTCCCTGCGCTACCAGATTTTCTGAGAAATAGTGAGTCTGGAAGGGGGTCCACTCAGCCTCTTGATGATAACTGAGGACCTACTTGAATGGAAAAGTAGCGGCTCCGGTCTAGAAAACCGAAATTGACGACCGTGGGGGTTCGTTGCGCTGACCACGCGACACACTATCCGCTAAAGTTGGCACTAACTTCGCCGAAAAGCGGCGGTCGCTCTGCCGGTATAGTTCGCTTACGGACAAAGCCACGGAGTTTTAACATTAAAGGAAGCTGCATCTATCGTATAACATTGTTTGATATTATATTGAGTGCCAAAAGTAACAACTCCTACAAAAAGAAAAGTATAAGTTTTTTAAACGCTTCCATTTTGCAAAGAAATTGTAAGTATAATTTAAAATAATTATTAAATATTTAAAATAGTTTTGCTGCTCTTTGGCCATTCAGTAGAATATATTCCCTCGACATCAAAGTTATTAAACCGTAACATGAAAACTTTCCCCATTTCTGTTTTTAATTTGTATGATAAAAATGTTTTTTCCCAAATAAAATACGGCTATATAGATGCAGTTATATGTAGTTTTGCATGTCGACATGTTTTACTCTAACGAAAGCTGCATACTTCATGGAGACCTTTAAACGTAGGACATCATAACCTTACATTAAGTGGCGCCTGTTTCGCTCCCACCTCCGAAATTCGCGAGTATTTTCGGAAAACAGGTAACATGGAGTGTTGGAGGAGATCCGCCCGAAGACCGCGTCTGTACTCACTCGATTTATCTTCATTTGCTTCATTCTTATCTAAGGCGCTTTCCTTCACAGCATTCCCTATCCATGTTTCCAATGTTCCCACAGTTTCTTCTTACCCATGCGCGGACCAGCGAAGCATTACTGAAGCGATGGTCTTGTTTGTGTCCGTTTTGGGCAGCCCGAGAGGAAGCGAGACACGAGGAAGTTGTCTCTGTTAGGGCAGAACTAGGTCTGTAGCGTAATCAACAGAGCCTGTAGGCGTCCTTTTCTTCCGTCAGTAAACAGAACTTGGGCGTCTTATACCACACGATCACTACAAATGAACGCTGTGTCGTAAAGTGACGTGAACACTGATGAAGATGCTGATGTCACGGGATACATAAATAGAACTAATCTGCTTGGGCAGACTCCACTGCGCTTTGTCGATGCTGTGCCTTTCAATATGACGTCACGTCAAAGTATTATTATTATTAACGCGAATAATTGAAACATATTGGAAGGAAGTATTTGTGGCCTGATTTGAGATACTGTCTCAATATTTGTCTGAAGGAGAGCCACGAAGAAACTCATGTCAGAATAAGGCGGTGTTCCGGCCGAGATTCGAAACAGGTACGTCCAGAAAACAATTCAGAAGCATTAGCTCTTGAACCAACCTGCTCATTTGATGTTTACATTTTAACGTTGGCACAAGAAACGGATTTACTTTATGGCTTACAAGAACAATAACAAACTCCATGGTTTTAGTCCACAAGCGAACTATACCGAGCGAGCGACCGCCGCTTGTCGGCAAAGTTAGTGCCAACTTCAGGGAATAGAGGGTGTCGCGTGGTCAACGAAACCCCACGGCCATTAATTTCGGTTTTCTAGACTGGAGCCGCTACTTTTCCATTCAAGTACCTCCTCAATTATCTTCACGAGGCTGAATGGACCCCATTCTAGACCCACTACTTCACAGAAAATCTGGTAGCGCCGGGAATCGAAACCGGACCTCTGGATCTGTAGCCAGGCACTCTGACCACTAGACCACAGAAGCGGTCTTTTATTTCTTACTTCTCAACTAAATATAGCTTAGCGCTCACACGATCTATGCTCCATTCAGCTTCATGTTCTCTTTGGAAAGAAAGATAGCTGTGTAGTAGCCTACGTAATTTACTATGTATTCTGGACGTAAACTATCAATAAAGCGGCCTCCGTAGTCTAGAGGTAACGTTCCCACCTCATGACTCGTAGTACGCGGGTTCTAATACCCGGCGAAGGTCGTCGAATTTTTAAGGGCGGAAAAATTCAGGGAACAAGTCCTCCGGGAGGGACTTTAAGCCATGGGTCCCGTGTCGTAGCTTTACGGCACGTAAAAGAACCTCATATCTCCAAAAGAGGTCACTGAGCCAAATTAACGGACGTTTCCCGCCCAACAGCAGTCTCTAATTCCTCTGGTAGATGGGAGAAGCATTATAGATACCTCTCAGCTAGTAGAGTCGGTCTCGCTGGCTGGGCGGGACTGATGGTAAGCACCAGTACCGGTAGGATATAGAGACTGGTAGAAATCATAGAGGGAAGCACAATGGACCAATACAGGTCTCAGTGCATGGGGAAAACCCACCCTCTCCAATAACTAACTAACTAACTAACTAACTAAACTATCAATAAATAGTGATTCGTTAATAAGTTTCTAGTGCGCTGGACTGCCGTGGTTTTTTTGCGGCTGTTAGCAGGCTAATAAATCGGGCAAGGACCTAATAAAGTGTTACGGTAAAAACTGTCGAGGCACACGTCTATATTCCGTGCCTAAACAAGTTTAAAGCCTAAACCTAGTTAGAACTGTTAGCCAATAATTACAAAAGTTACTATTTCTTTCCGTAATTTTTGTTTTATTTGTATGTAAAAAAGCGACGTTTTATAACCATGTGTCTTATCTAATTCATATCGTTTTCGCTTACAGTACGCTTGAAACTCTTGTTAACCAGTGGTGAAGATATAACGCAATAAATTATTCTATGGGAGAAATAAAGGGAAGAGATACGCCTTTATGTCATAGTTCTTCATTAGTTAAGCACAGGGACAACTTTACCTTCATATGTCTGCATCTGCTACGACTGCCGTTGAAACAGAGCGATCAGACAACAAGAACTGTCCAGTTTTGAGGAAGGGGTGGAATATACAGAGTGCCTTTGGGATTCAGTGCAGTTAGGATCTGGTGAGGGCAGGGGAAAACTTTGAAGGCTTCTTTATAAGTCGATAAATGTATGTTACGATCGAGTGGTAGCGTTCCTTCTTCATATTCAGGAAGTCACGAATTTGAATTGCGACACGGGGATTGACTGACTGAACTCTTCCTGGATTACTATAATCTTGTTTGTTGCACTAGGAGCTGCTGTTTTCTGTCGAACATTTGAAATACCAGTTCCCGTGAGATTTTAGCCGCGTCGATTTTATAAACTTTTATATTGACGGAAGCTGTTATTTCGTTGCGAATCCCATAGCTCTGTAAATACCTTAGCAGTTTGACCTTATATTTTACTGCTACTCGTAGACCTCTTTACACTCTAACATGTGTGTGTGTGTGTGTGTGTGGCTATGTGTATTAATTTTAGCTTCGTTCTTTTGTGAATTTTTAATTAAATTTATATAGACTCATATAACCGCTGAAGCTGAGGTGCCTCTAAATCAACTCGCACGAGCGCTCATACCCATCCACCTACACACACGCGCGCGCGCGCGCACGCACAGACACACAACTTTGAAATCTACCGAGAACTTGCCCCATTATTCTGTATTATGTATTATTATAACAAACCGACCGAACGACCGCCGCTTGTCGACGAAGTTAGTGCCAACTTTAGCGGATAGAGGTTGTCGCGTGTTCAGCGCAACGAATCCCCACGGCCGTTAATTTCGGTTTTCTAGACCGGAGCTGCTATTTCCTTGACATAGCTCCTCAGTTATCCTCACGAGGTTGAGTGGACCGCGTTCCAGACCCAGTACTTCTCAGAAAATCTGGTGCAAGGAGTCGAACCGGGACCTCTGGATCTGTAACAAGGAACTCTGACCAGTAGACCACAGAGACGGTCCACAACACCTTATATAAATACAGTTGGAAGTATGTTATTAATGTCGTTTAATGTATATACTTATATAATATTCATCCAGGGTTTTAATATTACGTCGTATGAGTTATGATACGTTATGGCAGACGAAAAGTTGACATAGGTTTGAATCACGTGACTGAAGTCTATGCTCTTACCCGTTTAATTATACGTGGAAAGCTAGGCTTAGTTCTCGTCTGCTACAACATATGCGTGGGCAGTAAATTCTTATGAAGACTAATGAGGTAAATAAAGACAGAGACAAAGAATTTGTACGGGAAATACTGCGTATCTCAAGTTCTGGTATTATGTACGTTCACACGATTGCGTTACATGATGTCACCTGTCATACTCAGTGTTAAAATCCTTTCTGATATTCCATTTTAGAGCATTAATAAAAACAGACGCTGCTTTGTAATGCTTCCCTCGGCACCATTTTAAATGGATGTGTAGTGCACCAACGTATATTCAAGAGACCTTGTGGGAACAAATTGAAATGTCGATATTCTGATTATCCTTTAAAGCGCGACAGTGTCCTATTACGCAATTCATTAATTTCCATGTCAATTGATAACAATCCCATATATTTAATTCTGTGACAGTTTAGCTTCCATCCGGATGTTGTCCGGCTGTCTTCAGTCTAGTCTTGTCACACCGACGCACCCCCAGTTTGGCCACATATTATTATTATTATTATTATTATTATTATTATTATTATTCGGTGTTCACCCGGTGGCAGTAGATCTTACACTGATACAGACAAGGAAAGACTATACATAAAAGGAAAAGTGCAAACCAGAGTACGTACTTACAGTAAACAAGGTACACACAGTGCAAATGCAAACATATAAAGTCATACAGGGGCACAAGGCATTTTCAATCTGATATAATGATTCACAACTCTACGTCCTTCCCATATAGATGTGTACAGTGGCAGAGAAATTTAGGTCTGATGCTACAAAATGCGGGAGCCTCGACGTCTCACAAGCCCATCGGCCTCCACGACCTATTACAGGGATAGTTTTACCTGGAGTGGTAACGCTTCTGACTTTTATGCGGAAGGCATTTGTTTCGAATCTTGACCGGGACACAAACTGCCATGATGTGTTTCTCACAGCTTCCCTTATTCTCTTCAGACAAAGGCTAGCATAATATTTCAAGTTCGCTTAGTGGGTGGTGGAGTCCGATTGGGTCCACTCGGCACGGCGGCCACTGATTGGCCCATTGTAGCCTGCCCCGGGTGATTATGATGATGGAGAATTTGGTGGAATGAAGATTGGCAAGGGAAACCGAAGTACTCGGAGAGAACCCGCCCCAGCTCCACTTTTTCCACCGCAAATCACACTTTACCAGACCCCGGGTTCGGATCCGGGCCACCGCGGTGGGAAGCCAGCGACTAACCGCTCTAGCTATGGCGCGGCTCTATACCTCAACTCAGTCTTACCAGATCATTTCCAAGTTATCATTCACAGCTCATCCCCTTATCCGACGCCATATAGTTTGAGATGCTGTGAGCGTCGTTAAACAAATTCTTAATGAGTGGATAAACATACGACATACCTGCCACCTTTCTGATATAATATCACAAAATGTAAATCACTGGCAGAAACAAGACTTTTCTCTTCTCCAAAGCTTCCAGACCGTTTCTGGCGCCCAACCAACCTCCTCTCCAATGGGTACCAATGGCTGTTTCTCCGGGGTTAAAGCGGTGGGGTCATGAAGCTGACCGTTCACCTCGTCTACTACCGAAGCCAAGAATGGTGGAGCTATACCTCCACTCCCCCATATGTCTTCACGGCATAGTGTTTAATTAATTAAATACGGGTGCAACTTCACCTTTTACCTTTCTAACGAAAATCATTGTAGCCGCATCCACAGTTAATAAGCAAGATATCAGGATATATGGATATTTGGCGTGTCATAAAGCCTGAGCGCACCTCAGAGCCTATCTGGACGCACAGTTTATAAGAAAGATATCAGGATATATGGATATTTGGCGTGTCATAAAGCCTGAGCGCACCTCAGAGCCTATCTGGACGCACAGTTTATAAGAAAGATATCAGGATATATGGATATTTGGCGTGTCATAAAGCCTGAGCGCACCTCAGAGCCTATCTGGACGCACAGTTTATAAGAAAGATATCAGGATATATGGATATTTGGCGTGTCATAAAGCCTGAGCGCACCTCAGAGCCTATCTGGACGCACAGTTTATAAGAAAGATATCAGGATATATGGATATTTGGCGTGTCATAAAGCCTGAGCGCACCTCAGAGCCTATCTGGACGCACAGTTTATAAGAAAGATATCAGGATATATGGATATTTGGCGTGTCATAAAGCCTGAGCGCACCTCAGAGCCTATCTGGACGCACAGTTTATAAGAAAGATATCAGGATATATGGATATTTGGCGTGTCATAAAGCCTGAGCGCACCTCAGAGCCTATCTGGACGCACAGTTTATAAGAAAGATATCAGGATATATGGATATTTGGCGTGTCATAAAGCCTGAGCGCACCTCAGAGCCTATCTGGACGCACAGTTTATAAGAAAGATATCAGGATATATGGATATTTGGCGTGTCATAAAGCCTGAGCGCACCTCAGAGCCTATCTGGACGCACAGTTTATAAGAAAGATATCAGGATATATGGATATTTGGCGTGTCATAAAGCCTGAGCGCACCTCAGAGCCTATCTGGACGCACAGTTTATAAGAAAGATATCAGGATATATGGATATTTGGCGTGTCATAAAGCCTGAGCGCACCTCAGAGCCTATCTGGACGCACAGTTTATAAGAAAGATATCAGGATATATGGATATTTGGCGTGTCATAAAGCCTGAGCGCACCTCAGAGCCTATCTGGACGCACAGTTTATAAGAAAGATATCAGGATATATGGATATTTGGCGTGTCATAAAGCCTGAGCGCACCTCAGAGCCTATCTGGACGCACAGTTTATAAGAAAGATATCAGGATATATGGATATTTGGCGTGTCATAAAGCCTGAGCGCACCTCAGAGCCTATCTGGACGCACAGTTTATAAGAAAGATATCAGGATATATGGATATTTGGCGTGTCATAAAGCCTGAGCGCACCTCAGAGCCTATCTGGACACACAGTTTATAAGAAAGATATCAGGATATATGGATATTTGGCGTGTCATAAAGCCTGAGTGCACCTCAGAGCCTATCTGGACACACAGTTAATAAGAAAGATATCAGGATATATGGATATTTGGCGTGTCAGAAAGCCTGAGCGCACCTCAGAGCCTATCTGGACACACAGTTAATAAGAAAGATATCAGGATATATGGATATTTGGCGTGTCAGAAAGCCTGAGCGCACCTCAGAGCCTATCTGGACACACAGTTAATAAGAAAGATATCAGGATATATGGATATTTGGCGTGTCAGAAAGCCTGAGCGCACCTCAGAGCCTATCTGGACACACAGTTAATAAGCAAGATATCAGGATATATGGATATTTGGCGTGTCAGAAAGCCTGAGTGCACCTCAGAGCCTATCTGGACACACAGTTAATAAGCAAGATATCAGGATATATGGATATTTGGCGTGTCAGAAAGCCTGAGTGCACCTCAGAGCCTATCTGGACACACAGTTAATAAGCAAGATATCAGGATATATGGATATTTGGCGTGTCAGAAAGCCTGAGTGCACCTCAGAGCCTATCTGGACACACAGTTAATAAGCAAGATATCAGGATATATGGATATTTGGCGTGTCAGAAAGCCTGAGTGCACCTCAGAGCCTATCTGGACACACAGTTAATAAGCAAGATATCAGGATATATGGATATTTGGCGTGTCAGAAAGCCTGAGTGCACCTCAGGGCCTAGCTGGACGCATTGATGTAAACAAGCACAATTTTCGCCGCTGGGAACTGAATCCCAAACCCCTGGTTGCCTGGCATGCGGTCTAGTCTCTAAGCTATATTTGCTGTGCTAGGTTCTAGTGGCTCTAGTACTGTTGTACCCTGAGAACTTTGGAATTGTATAAACATCTTGGAGAGTTTAGTGAAGTTTGTCAGGTAGGAAGTGTAACGAAGTCCAGAAATGCTCCATCTCGGTTCTGGTCATCATTAATTAATCTCTAGCGAGCGTAAAATTTTCATTATTGGAATTGTCTTGAGAGAAAGGTTCGGTGAAAAGTACACGGTTTACCTTGGTTGAGGTATTTTCCAAGTTCTTGGCGATAAGATTAATTTAAGATTCATATCATTAATTTCCTTTCTCATGACATCAGAACTGGTGAGGGAGATCATTAATATGGGTTCATGGGTAAGCTAGATCCCGCGCAATTCAGTACCACGAGAACAAAATGGCGCTATCAGAGTGATTACCGGGGTCTTAAGAGCTATTTCCCCTCTCCTGTAGTTCCTGCGTGAGATGTACGCCTAGTCAGAGCGTTCTGCAGCTGTGCCTGATCAGTGACAATCAACTGTACACGTTGAGTCGAAGTTACATTTGTATCCACTATACCGTCACGCTTTGGTTGACTGTAGACTGGTAATGGAATTGTAACTGGGTTTATTAGACGACTTTGCAGCTCGTGACTACATTTCACAGATGACTATCAAACGTAGACTAATGTCCTTAGTCACGTCGCCTGGTAGCGGCTTCCAACGACGGACCATCTTCTGCTTCCGGGCTCACGTCCTTGAAGGGTGGCGACCATCTCACACCAAATTCATACCCTGACCTCTGGCTTCAGCCGGTACCCCGTTCAGCTGCTTGCTCCCGGCCTTGACTGACTTCCAACTTTAACTGACAATTCTCGACGGGCTCTCGAGTCGAACTAACTGGCTTCCAACTGCCAAACTAACTCAGAAGTCAATGTCAGAGTTATGTTACGACCGATGGTCAGTCGGCCAGTCTGTCTTGCTGTCAAGCCCCATCTGGGGCCCCAAGAGAAGAGCTTTTGTTACCTTCAGACAGTTGCGGGTTTGTTTATGCGAGGCGTCTTTTCTGACGGAAGGACGGGTCTGTAGTTTACAACTGCTGCTTGTCCTCGCCAGTGCAGTCATTCTCGAGTCCGAGTCCTGCGGGACTCATAACCATATTTTACAGAGATTCGAGACTTCCCCAACTTCGAGGACCAGGTACCCGTATTTATCCCCCAGGAACAGAGTGGCGCAGTTACACCCGCAGGCACTGGGGGGGCTACGGCGGAGGTATTCGAACCCGCCTCCACATACACAGTTGATTCCTTGTGTAGCCTCGGCGCTGACCGGAGAGAAAACACCGTTCCCAGTGGTACTCTCATTGGTTAATTTGCCTTGTGTGACGTATTTCATTGTTACGTCACTGTTTATTGTGCCATAACCTAGTAACGGACGTCTCATCTGATTAAACTATTTCAGCGGACATGGCACAATATTCAGTAAAATGCCTTCACTATTAAATATGCATCTATATTTATACGACCGCCTCTGTGGTATAGTGGTCAGAGTTCCTGGCCACAGATCCAGAGGTCCCGGGTTCGATTCCCGGTGCTGCCAGATTTTCTGAGAAGTAGTGGGTCTGGAACGGGGCCCACTCAGCATCGTGAGGATAACTAAGGAGCTATTTCAAGAAAATAGCGGCTCCTGTCTAGGAAACCGAAATTAACGGCCGTGGTGATTCGTTGCGCTGACCACGTGACACCCTCTCGCCGCTAAAGTTGGCACGAACTTCGCCGACAAGCGGTGGTCTCTCGGTCGGTATAGTTCGCTTGCGGACTACAGGCCACGGATTTTGTTTTGTTTTGCACATTTATACCAATTGTCAGTAGTCTCTGGTTAAGTGTCGTAGAAAATAAAAATAGCAGAATATTTGTTAGTATTTTATTAACAAACTGTTCTCCGTTTTCATGAACGGTCTGCGAATGCTTCTCATCAAAATGGCGGCTGAATGGCCATACAACGTCCTGTACAGAAATTGTTCCTTCTGACATGTCACGCGCAACATCGCCTTGTCATTCCCGGTCAATCCGGTATTTATGTTGTCAGTATAATCACAAGGGATTAATGTGTCATGCTTGAAAAGTGAAGGCAAAAGTAAAAAGTTTCAATAAAAGTAAATTCGTTCTCCCAGGGAGTCCTGCTACTGTATACAAAATTAAATATTTCATATTTCATTAATTCTGAATGGGAACACGCCACAGCCTAATCCGTCAAAGGAGAAGAAGAATAGAAGTCTGTATCTTGTTAATGTGATGTAATGTATCGTGTTCTCTCATTGGGCGACGTGTTAGATTGGTACACATCGATGTTTGCATATAAATGAAATTTCGATTTCGGTTATATTTCGTGTGAGAGAAGCTAGTAGAAGTATTTTGACGAAATACAAATTTTGAACTGTTTTAGCCACTATGGAGGAACATATGCGTAAAAATATATGAAATTTCATATTTATCTTGCTGAATATTTATCAAGTTCAAAAATACTGTCACGTGTTAGGCTGGGGCCACACGAGCGCACAAAATGCGTCCGTTGTAACGAACGTCGTGACGTCCGTTGTAGAAATAAATAAGAGAGGCGAATGCTACGCTTTCTTCTGGCTCCATTGCAGACAAAAAACTACGCACCGCATTCTGCAACTGTGTGGTGTCCTCAGCAACGTCCATCATAAAGTACGTTCCCTACAACGGACGCATCTGGTGCACTCTTGTGGCCTCAGCCTTAGAGTGACTACAGACGGGCTTTGGATTGGTGATTGGAGTTATTGAATACTTATACACACAACTCGTAACTACAAGTAACTAGTTAGTTATTGGAGAGGGTGGGTTTCCCCATGCACTGAGACCTGTATTGGTCCATTGTGCTTCCCTCTATGATTTCTACCAGTCTCTATATCCTACCGGTACTGGTGCTTACCATCAGTCCCGCCCAGCCAGCGAGACCGACTCTACTAGCTGAGAGGTATCTATAATGCTTCCCCCATCTACCAGAGGTATTAGAGACTGCTGTTGGGCGGGAAACGTCCGTTAATTTGGCTCAGTGACCTCCTTTGGAGATATGAGGTTCTTTTACGTGCCGTAAAGCTACGACACGGGACCCACGGCTTAAAGTCCCTCCCGGAGGACTTGTTCCCTGAATTGTTCCGCCCTTAAAAATTCGACGACCTCCGCCGAGTATTTGAACCCGCGTACTACGAGTCATGAGGTGGGAACGTTACCTCTAGACTACGGAGGCCGCTAACTACAAGTAACTATAACGCTATCACTAAATCTTCTCAGTCTGCTTTCACTAGTCGTTTCCTGGTAACGGATATTAACAATGGAGATTCTTCAGCTTCTGTACTCACGTCATTACTGTCCGGCGAATATCCAATAACTGAACTAAGCTCAAAGTCAAAGAGTTGCTTTGACTTGCTATTTACAGCAAATCATTTCGTCTAGACATAGACTCACGACCAGAGATTTTTTCTCAACTGAACAACACTTACTATCATAGTCCTTATACTCCATCTTCAGGGTGTGAAGAAGGTATCAACAGGTTTCTCCGAAAAGGTAGCAACTTTCTATCCGACTACACGGCGTCACATACGAGGCTAGATTCTCTGTATTCGCCTTCGTGTGTACCACATGACACGCACCAAATGTCTCTGCGGCTGGCTTTCCTTTAAACACAGGGACTCGGCATTTCGGTGAAGTGGATACAGTCTGATGGGCTTGTTACGAACTTCAGCTGAGACTTGATAGTTTGCTGCGCTTGTTAAATTCCATTACGAGCAATGTACCATGTGTGTGTGTGTACCGGTATGTGGTACACAGACAGCTTTGTGCCATGCGCTTTGCTTACAAGAGGGGAACCACAATGATCCGGCTACCCTAGGGTAGGCATGTCCAACGCGTCGATCGCGGGACGATTTTTGGTCGATCCCATAGGCCTATAAGGAAATTATACGTGAAAAGCATGTAAATTCACTTGTAACATAATACAATTATATTCAGCTTTTGAAGGGAAAATACGTATTAGTCATTTCTATTTTTCTGTACTTGTGTAGCTTACATGAAAATTGCTTTACACATGTGTTAAGTGAACTGTGGGGAAGTCCCTACTCTATCCTTATCACGTGAACTCTTATTTCATCGCTTGTCGTCAGTCGCGTGTGTTCTGATGCAAGAGTGATCGACAGAACGCGTGATTCACTAGAAACGATGTGTGGAAACATAACTGAACAGTTGTTGAAAGATGTTTCCAATTGTGTTACTTTCTCCCTCCAACTGGATGAAGCTACAGACATCAGACAGAGCCCAGTTACTAGTTGCTTTCCAACAAACATCATGTGTCGTGTTATTTTTACCAATATTTTTGCTTAAAGCGAGGTACGACGACAGGAGGGGGCGGTAGATCACTGGCAGTTTTGATGCTAAAAGTCGATCTCAACGTGTTTGAAGTTGGACATGCGTGCCCTAGGGTAAGAGAATAACAGATGGCTCTGCTTTCAAATGGTCTGTAGGTCCTGTAGGCTTTCTTTACGAAAATAACTTAATCTGTTGACCATATGACTACAGTAGAATTAACTCTTTTGATGCGTGTTATGAGAAAACGGATAATCATATAAAGCCTCGTGTAATCTGAGATCGATTGGTCGGGCCTTGCGTACTTTTCATAAGTATGTGTTAGCTCGTTTCATGACTGCTTTTGCTCTTCATAAAATTGCTTTAGCAAGTTTTGGTGTTTTCTTCTGTGTGTCAGCATGGAGAGACTCAGATCTAATTGAGCGGGTTTTGTATATATTGAAAACTAAAACATACACAATAAATTAGATTTCTTCTACATTTAATCATTTCCATATAATTACATGGTGAATAACAACTGTGAAACTTGTTACGTAATTTTCTATATTACTTCATGTTTGTTGTTTTCTAATATAATAAAAATAATATTAATAAATTAATGTTATTGGCAGAGAAGTACTAAACAGTTAATCGATTAACCTGTTGGTCACTATTAGTAATGACTAATAGTTGAGAAAGTGAATAAGTTTCAGATAATATAAATATGTCGGAAGTCATATACGGTTCACTATTAATAAAAGTATGTGTTATAGAACTGGATCCTCTAGCATAACTCAGTATTTTTACGGAATACGTTCCTTCTTTTAATAGTTCTCTGTTAGGTTAGTACCTCTTCCAGTACCCCCATTTATTTATAGGCTTCAAACACACTCGCTCTCGATATATCGTGATTTTGGCAGGAAATAAAGATATTTAAGCAAAACGAGGTCTAACACGCTTCATAACCCGTTAAAGAGTGAATTTGTTTTACAAAACACTCATGTATAAACATTCAGTTCGTACCTCACTGGAAACGCATTACTTCTCCGCTACAAAGTCCAACCTGTTAATGCTGTTTAGGGAAATAGTCGCTGTTTATTGCCAGAACCATAGAAAACACACAAATACACTCTGTGGGAAGAATACAGATTTGTGGTAGGGTAAAGCTGAAGATACATATGGAGCCTCTGGGCATTATGTAAAGGGTTAAACATGTCTTAATTCTGTAAGATTTGAGGCTTTCACGGCGGTGACTATGAAGAAAGCAGTCTTATGGGATTTGGCACCATGTATATATGGTGTTAACCGACGTTTCGGAGGAACGTATCGCCTCCATCTTCAGGNTATCCTGAAGATGGAGGCGATACGTTCCTCCGAAACGTCGGTTAACACCACATATACACGGTGCAAAATCCCAGAAGACTACTTTCTTCATGTTTTTCGTGAAAATATTAGTTCATACTGGGAGTTGTTTTCTAACAAATTTTATGCTTAGTGAAAGAAGTCATAATTACGATTACCTTTTCCTTGGCATATCTTTGGAAGGGGTAAATCAGCCTCACAGGAAAGTTGTAAAGTTTAGACGGGACAACGAGTTAGGCCACTTGTAAACCTTGCTCCGACGTTTCTATGGCGACGCCGGCCCAATGTTTGTAATCTCATACCACTCCATTTGTTTAATAGTACGCTGCCACAGCAATTGTTCATGTAGATTTGTGGTTCGCACTCTTCAATAAATAACAATATTTCTTTTTTTTTTTCACTTGAAGCGCTATGCACGGTGTGCATTAAGGTCAGGGAATGGATCGAACTGACAAACAATCTGAGTCCACCACTGGTTAGCCAGATGAATCCATACTCATATCTTACATTTTAATATTATCATGCCACATACACTTCGATCTCCAAAGTAGTCTCATCCATTTAGACCTTCCGTCCACAATTTCGCACCCATTTTAATCATATACATATCACATACTCATTGATTTGATATTCCTAATAATGTTTCGTGAAGAACACAAACCGTGGAGCTCCTCACTGCGCAGTTCTCTCTACGGCCTCTTATTCCCACAGTCAGGAAACCAAATGATCTGCCCAGTGCCCTAGTCTGTTTCATCCCTAATCTGTCATTTCATTTTAGGTTGAGCGCGAAGTTTTACGCTAAGAGAGTCGCTTCGCAGAGGGGAGTATTGTTTACTGATGAGTAAGCGCTAGTGGCTGTTGAAGGCGTGCTCGATGTCATGCTTTGCACTGTTGCGCCGAACCCTGTATTCCAGGCTGGAGTCATATAACGACCCACGCTTGAAGAATCAGCACCCACAAGCGTTCATTTAGTTTATATCTGCATCCATTGGCATGTGGATCGATGTGGACGACCATTTTCCGCTCAACTAAAATTGACGTCTGTTCGTTCTGACCTACATTCCGGCCTTGTAACTTGCTTTTTGCACACACACACAAACACACACACTCTCTCTATATATATACTGAAGCGAGTATTACTCTATTCCACTCCTCTGGATCAACTTATTATTTCAAGAACAGCAAACTGTTCCAAGACTATTAGAAATTCTTTCTATCTGTCCATTTATACTTGGTACAGTCATTAAGTTCGTGGAATGTGGTTTTATGGTTTCATATTACAAGGTATTCACATACACTTACACAGATCCACATCGGCCCTCAAAACAGTTGCCGTTGGCCGCTATGCAAGTCTGCCAACGTTGATATAGCTGCCGAAAACACTGCTGAAACATATTGGCAGGAAATTCCCGTACGGCGTCTCTTGTGGCATTGACGACCTCCTCGGACGACTAAAATCTACGGCCACGTAGCTTTGCTTTCAAGCGGTGAAAGAGAAAGAAATCGCAGGGTGTGAGATCAGGTGAGTACGGAGGGTGTGGCAAAACGGTGACGTGTTGCCTTGCCAGTTCCTCTTGGACAAGAACATAGGGATGTGCAGGCGCGTTGNTACTATATTATATACTATACTACTATATTATATACTATACTACTATATTATATACTATACTACTATATTATATACTATACTACTATATTATATATTATATAATATTGTTGACTATGGTAGTATATCTGTCTGTCTATTTATCCATCCACCGATCCATCCATCCATCCATCCATCCATCCATGGTTCTACAGCCCTTTGTTGGACCTTGACCGCTTCTTCAGTTTCTTAATCCTATACACAGCCGGTAGGACTCCTTTGACGGGGGATCAGCCCCTCGCAAGGCCTCTACCTACACATAGAACAACACAGACACAGCATAAGCGCGCACAGAAATCCATGCCTTAAAGGGGATTCGAACCCACGATCCCAGCGTTCGAGCAAGCGAAAACAGTTCATGCCGTAGGCCACGCGGCCACTGTGATCGGCCTATTAGAAAATAACAACAGATAATCACTACATAAATTATCTTTATTTGTTACTGTTAGAATTTCTTTCCCATTCAAAGCTTTTTCTTAACCTGCCTACGTTCTCCAGATAGTCACTGGTTTTACCTTAAATAGGTCATTAGTGCATAATTTTATATCCCGTCTTTCAATTCCACGTTCATTATATGTCTATTAATTTTCATTCGACATCAGAATATCTGCAACGGATATAAATTAAATTAGACACAGCCCAAATGTTTATACCTGATACGATCGTTGTGACAGCAGATTGACAGATGTACCCTCGGCTGTGGGTTTGCTGCAGCTTGGTTTTCAGCAAGGCGATCTGAAAATTCCGCAGTATAACATAACGCTGCATATTCTCCATATATCTTTCCATTGATTTGGATTGCTGAGCTCGGTGTGGGATGGTTTGCGTTCTTCCTGAAGCACTGCGATACTTATTTAAGCTGCAAGGGATGAGGACTCTCAAATACACGTAGGAGAAACATTCAGAATTAAAATATAGTTGTTAACTGAAATGCTTCTTCTGGACTATAACGCCGCATAGTCTGGTAGAGATTTATAAACTGTTCGGAAGAATATACTGTGTCCAAAATGCGCGTGGAGGTGGGGTCACACACCTCCACCATAGCCCTGCCAGACGTATGAGGCGATGACAAGGGAACCAAGTGCCTGAGGATATAAATACGGGAAACTGTCCCCACTCCCAGGTCGGGGGACTCCCGAATCTGAGACAGTAAAATGTGGTCATGAGTCCCGCGGGACTCAGACATAAGAATGACTGCAGCTGGCGAGGGTCAGCAGCAATTGTAAACGAAAGACCCATCCTCTCGTCATAGAGTTTATTAGGTAAGGATTATAACCGCAAGTGTGCAGTTGAAAAAAATGCTGGTCGTGAGTCTCAAGGGGTTTGTCGCAAAGATGAATTGATTGGCGGTAAACCGCCAGTCGTAAAGTAACTCTAATTCGACTGTGTCCATTCTTAGAGTTCGAGTAAATCCAGCAAGCATTTAGCAAGCGGCAAGCAAAATGAAACCCTTCGATTCACATAATAAAGTCCACTATACAATTCTGTAATGGATATTTCAATTAGTAAGATACAGAAGGGCGGAAGGTACTGGGAATCGATTTCAGAGCGAGGTAAACTGTTCTCTTTGCCATTCGTTGAAAACTCTGGTGTTTGCAGAGCTTCCTAATCAGTGGGCACAGGCAAAACCGACCATCATCCTTGTCCGCTGCAGAGTTTACGAATGTTCTCGGCTCTAACCACACATCTTGATGGCGCGGGTTTCAGGATCAGGCGTTAATATTTATTGTCCGCAAATAGGTAACGTATATGTGGTACGGACCGTAACAATTAGTGTCTTCTGACACGGCAGCAGTAGTTTGCTTGATGTTCACACATATTTCAGACAGAAATACTGAGGCTCGAGAAAGAAGGCGAAAGCAAGCTTGGAAAAAGCAGCTACGAATGAGGAACAGGGATAGTTCGGATAGGAGCCCTGAGAGAGCTAATCGGAGTAACAGGAGAACGGCCGTCTCTCTGCATGCGCATCACAAGCTCGGCTTACACTACTACCATGATGACAGAAACAGCATACACCACCGAAACGCGGGTAGACATCTAACGGATTACTGCAGTTACATCCCACTGTGAGAACCTCAAACCTCAAGTTATACAACCGATACGCAGGGACTAAACAGTTTAAAAATGATTACTGAAGCACGAACGATGAGAAGGTATTGGAAGAGTAGAATGAGGGAAACATGGGCCTCTGTGTAATGTGGTTTAATATGTGCCTCTTGTATCCGTGTCTTAAAATATGGCAAATGTCACGTAACTTCGAACAAGGCCAAGAGTAACCTTGAAACGCAGAAGAAAATTTTCAGACAAGGGGGTGGAGGGTGTGAGAAGTGACAGGCGGCCAGTGGAAGAACGAGTGTTAAGAAACTCCTCCCACCACAAGCTATGCGCGGGATTTGACTAGGAATGTGGGGCCTTGTTCGAAGTTACGTGACACTGTCTATAGCTCTGACACAACAATCCTAGACGAAGTGACAACACAATGACTAACCCCAGTAAAAGAAAGGCCACGCCATAGCTCAAGCGGTTAGTCGCTGGCTTCCCATCGCGACGGCCCGGGTTCGATCTCGGGTCTGGTCAAGTGGGATTGGTGGTGGACAAAGTGGCGCTGGGGCAGGTTTTCTCCGAGTACTTCGGTTTCCCCTGCCAATCTTCATTCCACCAATTGCTCCACAATCACACTCACCTATCATCTGGGGCTGGTACAGCAGGCCAGAAGTGGCCGCAGTACAAGGGTCTTAGTCCCACCCTACTAGTAATAAAAAAAACTAGTAAAACCACACCGACAAAACATCACTGGACTACAATTATCAAGACACTAATTCTCAATTATGATGGAGACTTAACCACCGCTGAGCCAATGAAACCCAGGAGCATGGTGGCCCTGACGCAGTAGCTCTTCATTCGTTTTGGCGAGGTGCACAGTAGTCATTCCGGCCGGAGCAGTGACTCTACTGATCACGGCTCTTCGTAGTTTTCCTCAGTCCCTCTAGCCAAACCCCTGGATACCACCATAAATAATGGTAACCGTTCTCTTCCATGTTCTTTCCAAAGTATTGAGTAATACTCTTATCATTCGATGGTGGATTGTCTGATTACTCACACCATCTCGAAATAAACTGTAAATAAACAAATGCATCAATAAGTAAAAATAAATAGATAATCAAACATTTGACTTTTCTCTGGCTTGATACAAATTCTAAATACTGCCACGTGTCACAGTGACTAAGACGCGGGTTTGGATTGGTGAATCGGTTTATTGGATCGTCACTAGTTGTAATTACAAATACTCGAAACGATTTCAAGATTACTGTAATTATAACACACACGCCAGGTCTTGTATTCGCTTCTCTTGTAAGCACTCTGCACTAGTCTCTCAATTGCCTTGAGCTCCCTTGGACTCTCTACTGTAGTTATAGTCAAAGTCAAAGTCACAATGCGACTGACGGTCAGTCAGTAAGTCTTGGTGTCGAGCCCCATGTGGGGCTCATGACTCACATTTGTTACTGTTTGACAGTTACGGTCTTGTTTTTGTGGGGCGCCCTCTCTGACTAGAGGACGGGCCTGTCTCTTGTACATGCTGCTGGTCCTTGCCAGCGCAGTCTTTCTCGGGTTCGAGTCCCTTGGTACTTCAGACAATATTTTACTNCGGAGACTGGATCTGTCTCCGTCTTCAGGTGTATAAGGAAGGTTTAACCTACTCAGTTGGGCCCCTTAGAAAGAGCTAGTCTCAATCACTGGACCAGACAGATCCAGTTTCCGAAACGTNAGAGCCAGTCTCCGAAACGTCGTGGTTTTTTGTCTTTTATATACCGGACGATGGGTGAAGTCCAAAATAAGCCAAAAGAAGTACAGTTACGATCTTGTTTATGTGGGGCGCCCTCTCTGACTAGAGGACGGGCCTGTCTCTTGTACATGCTGCTGGTCCTTGCCAGCGCAGTCTTTCTCGGGTTCGAGTCCCTTGGTACTTCANCTTGTTTTTGTGGGGCGCCCTCTCTGACTAGAGGACGGGTCTGTCTCTTGTACATGCTGCTGGTCCTTGCCAGCACAGTCTTTCTCGGGTTCGAGTCCCTTGGGACTTCAGACCATATTTTACTGTCTCAGATTTGAGACTTCCTTCTTCGTCGCCTCCTACGACTCGCAGGGTCACGGTGGAGGTATTCGGCCCACCTCCACACGGGTTTCTACTCTAGTTCCAATTTGCTCTCCTTATATAGCACGGACACCATGGAAAACACAACCTCTATTGTTGTAGAGGCGTATTTACATCGTCGTTGCATAGCAACACTGTCGCGGCACCGACCCCATAGAAAGCAGTCCCCTTGTTGTTGAAGTTGTTTACTGAGCCGTTGCTTGGCAACGCGTTGATCACATACGTTTCTCCGACGATAAAACTGGTGGAATGTGAAACTGACCACTCGCCTTCTCCCAGTATTCAGCTCTATGTGGGAAGTTAACTTCAATTCCTCACACGTTTGTTGAATTGTAGTGTGAAGTGTAGTGTAGTGTAGTTAACTAGCCCCACGTACACAGTCCGCCTAAGAATTACGTTTAAGCACAAGTTCAATATTTACTTCACTTTACTGTATTTTTATATGTTACTAGAATGTGAAGTTGTTTGTCCTGTCTTTGGGGTCCAGAGTTTCTTCAGAGGAAGAAGCGAGAAGGCTTTAAGTTGAAGCACTGTTTTCTTTTTTGAGGAGGAAGGAGTAACTTCATTTTGATTGTTTTAACATTTTCATATCAGCCAAAGGATTGCTTACCGACACGTAAATTTAGATTTTGTCATATGTCTGAAAGGAAGAAGCTCTGCGTTCATCATCATCGGCGCCCATTCATTTGCGCCCCGTGAAACACATGGGCTGTTTTGGACTGGTTCTGCAGACAAAACAAATTTGTAACTTGTTTATGGGAAACATAATTCCTAGATGCGAATAGAAGACGTGACATGTGAAACTTTAGAGCGCAACTGTTTCGTAACTTGAGGACCTCTCGTGAATAAAATTAAATATTAGTACATGGAATTGTAAAGAATTT
>NW_019724771.1:224918-251282 GCF_002891405.2 Cryptotermes secundus | reverse complement strand
GGTCCTTCAGACTATATTTTACGTTCTCAGATATGAGACTTCCTTCTTCGTCGCCTCCTACGACTCGCAGGGTCACGGTGGAGGTATTCGACCCCACGTCCACACGGGTTTCTACTCTAGTTCCAATTCGCTCTCCTTATATAGCACGGACACCATGGAAAACACAACCTCTATTGTTGTAGAGGCGTATTTACATCGTCGTTGCATAGCAACACTGTCGCGGCACCGACCCCATAGAAGGCAGTCCCCTTGTTGTTGAAGTTGTTTACTGAGCCGTTGCTTGGCAACGCGTTGATCACATACGTTTCTCCGACGATAAAACTGGTGGAATGTGAAACTGACCACTCGCCTTCTCCCAGTATTCAGCTCTATGTGGAAAGTTAACTTCTATTCCTCACACGTTTGTTGAATTGTATTAGTGTAGTTAACTAGCCCCACGTACACAGTCCGCCTAAGAATTACGTTTAAGCACAAGTTCAATATTTACTTCACTTTACTGTATTTTTATATGTTACTAGAATGTGAAGTTGTTTGTCCTGTCTTTGGGGTCCAGAGTTTCTTCAGAGGAAGAAGCGAGAAGGCTTTAAGTTGAAGCACTGTTTTCTTTTTTGAGGAGGAAGGAGTAACTTCATTTTGATTGTTTTAACATTTTCATATCAGCCAAAGGATTGCTTACCGACACGTAAATTTAGATTTTGTCATATGTCTGAAAGGAAGAAGCTCTGCGTTCATCATCATCGGCGCCCATTCATTTGCGCCCCGTGAAACACATGGGCTGTTTTGGACTGGTTCTGCAGACAAAACAAATTTGTAACTTGTTTATGGGAAACAGAATTCCTAGATGCGAATAGAAGACGTGACATGTGAAACTTTAGAGCGCAACTGTTTCGTAACTTGAGGACCTCTCGTGAATAAAATTAAATATTAGTACGTGGAATTGTAAAGAATTTCCCCTAAACTTCTGTACACTTGTATAATATTTTAGAGATGATTACATCTTAACATAAAACTTCCCAACACTAATTTGTATCATTCCTATTTAACATGAATTTGACAAAAGAATGAAAGTATGACATAGGGCTGAAATGCGTTCGTTTCTGTCATTCGATTAGACAGGCGGACATGTGAATCAACTTTCAACTTCGCAACTAAGCACTCCTTGTAAGCGGCTTATCAGCTTACTCCTGAATAAACCGTAAAGCGTTTGTATTCCATTATCGAGACACTGAAATGGAGAGTTCGGTATGTTGATCTATGCCTGCGTCTTGTTGCCCACTTAATCAGAACTTGGTTTGTATGTGTGTTATTGAAAACAGATCAGCGACTCCCCTTTCTGTTCCTACCTTTTATGCAAGTATACGAGTATTCAGTACGATTATTGAGTTTTTGGACATTCTCCATCTTCCTGTTTTTTTATTTAAAACACAGCGTTTCGGAGACTTGATTTTGTCTCCGTCCTCAGGGAAAAGCTTACTGTGCTGAGCCCAGTCAATATCCGAAGATGCGGGTCCAATCCGCGTCCAGTGATAAGGACTAGCTCTATCGATTGGACTCAAACTGAATAGAGTATTTACCTGAGGACAGAAACATGTTCAGAAACTCAATAATTGTATTAATGTAACATCGTCACAAAGTTTTAGATCTTAAGTAATATGTCATTTTACTTCAAAAATAAATTAAAATAATATATACACTTTTTTTTAATATTTCCTACAGTTTTTGTCATAAGTTTACAATACTTTCCTACTCACTCACGTACAGACTATTATAAGTATATGTATGACCTTGAGAAACTGCGATTGGCCCAGCTGATGTCTTATGGAAGACGGAATTTCATTATCGTGCTCCCAAGACTGGGTGCTCTCCTGAATTAGATATATCGAGTCAGTGCTTAATCTCCATTTTTTATTATGTTCATCTCTGCAAGGGTGGTCGAAAATTTGTACGTATATCTCATATACCTATGCATGCTACATGTGCGGTCAATCCAATCCTCGGTTTGAGTACCATAATAATATTGGCGAAGAATATAACTGAAGCCTTTCATTGTGCGTTTTTCCATTTTTCCCGTTGTCTCCTCTCATGCAGATCCAAATCTTTTCCTCAGGAGTTTGATCCAGGAACTCAAAATTTGCACTCGTTCTATAGGGCGAGAAACCAAGTCCCATATCCATGTAAACACCAGTTCAAATTGTAATTGTGTATATTTCAATGCAGAGAGGAGATGGGGAAGTAAATTCCACTAACCCAAATGGTAACAAGTATTGTTTGAATTTAATCTGCTTTTAATTTCTTCGTGACTCTAAGTAATATCTATTTGTTATCATTGTACCGTGTTATTTTGTCGTTCCCATATCATCTGAGCATCGGGGGGTTACACTTTTGAATGAAAATGAGATGATCCCCTTTTTTCATTCTCCGTGTTGTGTTGCATTGTCTCCACATACTTCCTGTGGTGAGATTCCAGAATTTGTTGGTCTGAGTCACATTTAAGGTACAGTTGATCCCTTAATTTCAGAACAGTTCCCATAAAAATTTGTGTTGATGAACGTAGTACATTCTAGCACTCAGTTGGCGATATATTACTATACATGTAGGTGTATGTAAAGAGTTACGGCTAAACTATATATTCTGAAATTTAGAATGACGTAATCTTTCTGCCTGTTAACTTTAAAATATTTGACCTGTTACTCGATTATTCCTGGTAGTTGAGGTGCAAGACCTGCTAATTACATTTTTAATCAATTTAGGAATCTGTTTTGAGTTGTAGGTGTGAAGCATGGCGTTGCATTTTAGTCTTAGTTCTTGTTTTTATAGTAATTGCCTGATACCATGACCTACCAAAATTTGTGACTGGCCTAATATTTTATGTTCATAATACTATATGTCCTCCTATGGATGAAAGCACCAGATATATTGGTCATTTTCTCCAGTATAAAGAAAGTTTCTTTTAATGTCTCCTTCAGCCCATTCAGGGCTCTGGACTTTATTCAGTTCCGTAACCATTTTTCGCACACGGCAGGACTCCTTGGACGAGTGGTCAGCCCGCCGCAAGGCCTCCACCTAAACACAAGACAGCACAAACACAGAATAAACGCATACACACACCAAACATCCTTTCCCTGAGTGAGATTCTAACCCACGAAACGAGCGTCCGAGCGAGCGAAGGCAGTTCATGCCTTATACCGCGCGGCTACTGTGACAGGCATAAAGAAAGATTAATTCTCATAATATTGCCACATACTTCACAAATGCCTCTACGGTGTTTTTCGAAACATTGTTTTCTCTACTTGGAAAATTTCTAACATCGAATGCACTTTCTCTTGTCCGGCTGCGAATTGTGAAGGGTTTCAGTATCGAATTTATGACCGTAAACATCTGGAGATGTGTAACTCCAATAAATCAGTTTATGACACGCATGTGGGAACCACCGCGGAGTTACCGGAATGTGTTGACGCTGATCATTCTGAGCCCTTATTTATTTGGATGATTATAAATGACCATGAAATTTATTTCTAATTAATTATCGGTAATTTAAATTTCAAAAGTCTTATGTTTCGATATTACTGGAAATGTATCGTGATCTATAATATTGTATTTCATCGTCTGGGACGTGCAATACGGTGTTTATGTTGAAAATTTCTAGATTCTGGCAGAAACAAGAAGTCCGGAGTTATGACATTTACGATCAGTCATAAATTTAGCTCGGGTACAGGGAACCGGACGCGCCTAAAAGGACAGGTCAGAGCTTGTTACAATTGCCTGTGAATGAGGGCCAGTATGATTGGGTTGCCTCATCCAAGCTTCCCGCGGAAGATGGGATGAAATGTATATGTCAACATCATCTTTCGAATTCCCGGCGTGGGGGTGCAAGCCATTCCACAAAGGGGAGACTTTCACAATATTCCGAACTGAACGGACGTGACCCTTGCACGCTCCGGGACATAGCTAGCCGATAGTGTAACGCTGTAACTTAAAGCTAAGAATACATTAATTTAACAGTGTGGTGAATTAGCAGGTGAATAAACGTCAATTGGCTCAACTCTCAGAAAAACGCTTTCTTCGGCATCGCTACCCTGAGACTCATGCAAACCGACCCAGCTAGTTTCCCGTACCTATACCGATCTTCCTTAGTTTGATCTGTAAGGACAACTTCCAGTGGCCATCATACACTATCCTAAGGTAGAAACAGGTGTAGCAGGGATAGCACCATTCCGACTGCGCCGATACAAGCAAAGGCGGGTTGGAAAAGAGCGGTGTTAGTGTGGAGCCGGAGACTCCCTTTGCATATCTTCTGAGATCTGTTTCCGTCTGAAATTGCCAAGTCATTTACTTGAACCAGCTGCTAGGAGCAACCCCACTACTTGCCTCATCACCCTCCACGTTTACAGAACAGAGATATACACGTACGCCCTGACTGGATCTAGTCTGCAGGCACCTCATGGCCTCGGATGCACTTTAGTATGGGATTATAATGGCGATTATGACAGTAGTAATAAAGAATCTGGCAGCAATGTGAATCGGTGTTTTTTTTTTATTTAAATTGATGCTCTGATATTAATAAAAGTGAAGTCCCCAATAGATATCGTATGTACATTCTGTTGAAATGTAACAGTCATTGCTAGAATCAACGCTTTCCCGCTTCAGTGAAGCTAATGGTACCTGTGTGTCAGTACTTTTTGTTAACAGTAGGCACATTTGTCTCTGAAAATTATTATGTAACTTATAGTGGAGCCAGAAGGAACGGCCGTTGATAAGGAACGGCCGATAGATGCGTTTCTGCAGCTGCGGACACGTAACGCAACAATAGAGGAACTGTTGGAAACTTTGATTTCTGCTGGTTAGGCCCCGAGGCTGTACAGCTAGATCCTCCAGCCACTTGAGAGTTAACTCACTTTCTAATGAAGCTCATAAAGCAGCACGTGACTTTGCTACCCCTGTAGTCTCATCATACAGGTTATCGAATAGAAAAACTATAATTTTAGACCGGAAATACGAAATACTTGGCCTAGATCGTTTATTGAAGCATAAAAGAAAGATCAGAAAATATTGGTAAGAAATCGGGTATCCTGGATTCAAAACGACAAATGTCGTTTTGACTCAAAATGTCAGAGAAAGATCCGAAAAAGAACATTTGAAAGATTGGAAACAAAGTTGTTCAATCTTGTTTTCCACGAGCCCGGACTTGGTATCAGATCTTTTAAGACATGACCCTTGGTCTTTTGGCCTCAGGAAATTAGAGCGACTCTGGAAGTAGCGTAAATACATAAAGAACAAATGAGGTTGTGAGGTAGGTGGACACGTGCGGGCCTAGTGGGGTCAATGCTCCGTCTTGTTAATAGGCCCCAACCTCGAATTGTCGGCCATTGTAATCAATATATGGGTGCAAATGGGCACTTTGGAACCCAGTCTTGTGAGAGATGCAGGCAGCACAAGCTTCTGTTACATGTCCCTGTTATGTTTACATTCCCTCGGAAGAGTTAGTTGTAGTTTTCTTTTATACTTTCTTGAGGTGGGGTTAGGCTGAGTCCACTTGGTACGACGGCCATTAACTGGCCTATTGTACCATCCCCGGATGATGATGAGTGTGGAGCAGTCGGTGGAATGAGATTTGGCAGGGCAAACCTAAGATTTTTTTCCTTGGCACTACAGCCCCGGTGGGCCTAGGCCTACCTCCATAAACTTCTCCGTTCACTTCGTTTTTTTTTCTAGATCTTACACATTCGGTAGGACTCCTTGGGCGGGTGATCAGCTCGTCGCAAGGCCTCTACCTGTACACAAACACAGAAAAACGCACACACACACACAAACTAAACATCCATGCCCTGAGTGGGATTCGAACCCACGATCCCGGTTTCCAAGCGAGCGAAGACAGTACATGCCTTAGACTGCTCGACTACCGTGATCGGCGGGAAAGCCTAACTACTCGAAGAAAACCTGCCCCATGCCACTTTGTCCACCATAAATCCCACATCTGACCTGGGCTCGAACCCGGGCCGCTGCGGTGAGAAGCCGGCGATTAACCAGCTGAGCTGTGGGGCTGCCTGAGTTTATCGTATCTGACAGAGGGTCCAAAAAATTTACGGGACTATACAGATGTACTGCACGAAGAGTCAGAACTGAACTCGATGCAGGATTGAAGTCCCACTGAAATGATGATAACTGTACGTAACTAATGATTTGTGAATGTTTAAAATGTAAGTGCTTGGGTGGAAGTCTAGCAAATATAAACTACATTCACGATGAAAAGAAAATACTTCTGGAAATGCTTTTTTCGTTTATGTTGGGAAACCGTCCACGGATTCTACCAGCACGGTATGCAGTAGCAAATGGCGGGAAACTTCTAACTCAATTAAAGACATGAAGTGACCGTATTTTAGTCGATTAATTTTCAGTCTTGCTGTAACACAGTAATTTTACTCGTATAAGTAATTATTTTAAATTTATCTTGATTATTTATTAATTTTAGCGACCCTGTCAACTCAGATCTTACAGTGTCGGCTTGTAGTTTGACCTGTTGGCAACTGTGTGGCTGGAAGGGGCAGTGGCTTATTTAAAAGTACTTCCAGTCATTTGCGTATAGGGACTGATGAAAACCACGGAAAACCTCAGACCAGTTCATGACTAGAGCTTAAGGAGATTCAATTTTGTGCACAAGATTAAGGTAGGGACGAATACTGGCCCCTTATAAAGAAAGGAGATAGACATCCCTGGGCATAGGGCCGCGCCATAGCTCAAGCGGTTAGTCGCTGGCTTCCCACCCCGGCAGCACGGGTACGATCCCTTGTCTGGTCAAGTGGGATTTGTGGTGGACAAAGTGGCGCTAGGGCCGGTTCTCTCCGAGTACTTCGGTTTCCCTTGCCAATCTTCCTTCCACCAAATTCTCCATCATCATAATCACCCGGAGCAGGTACAATAGGCCAATCAGTGGCCGCCGTGCCGAGTGGTCCCAGTTGGACTCCACCCCCCACTAAGCTAATTAAAAAAAGTTATCTCTGGGCATAATTAATTACAACACCATAAACACGTATGGGGTAGTCCAGGTGTATCTACCATTCCTAACCTCGGCGCTAGATGCAGGTGAGTGGCCAGCTTCACGCCCCTGTCGCTTTACATCCAGGGGAACAGCCTGTGGTACCCATTGTGTAGGAGGCTGGATGGGCTCCAGGACTGGTCTGAAGGCTATGGAGAAAGAAAAATCTCTTGCCTCTACTTGGAATCGAGCCCCGATTCGTCTGTCGTCCAGCTCGTTGCCTAGTCGCCATACCGACAGAGTTGTCCCGGGTGCACTGAGGGGCGGAGAATGTTTCTACGGGCAATAAGACAGTACTGGACCGTACTTAGCAGTACTTAGCACGCAGTCAGCGTGAAGTTTGCCACTCATATGGTGCTTTCTCCAGAAACATAGGAACTGGCCTCAAAATTTAGCTGTCGATCTGTAGAATATCCAGCCTAAAGTTTTAAAACATGGTATTTCCTGATAATTGAGGAGCTATTTCAAGGAAATGGCGGCTTTGGTCTAGAAAACCGAGATTAACGGCCGTGGGGATCCGTTGCACTGACCACGTGACACCTTCTATCCGCAAAATTTGGCACTAACACTCAGTCGGTTTAGTTCGCTTGCGGACTACAGTCCACGGAGTTTGTTTAGTTTTTTTTTTCTTAATTTAAATTTTGTCCAACAAAACTTTAACTTCTTATATTCGGTAGGTCTTAAATCTGGGGCGAGTGAAACATGTGCCTAGCTTGAAAATTTTATTCGGTGACGCTGGGTCATAAGGTCAAAATAAACAAAGCATGCAAGAGCCTGGTTACTTTGACGCTTTCCAGGAAGTCTCTTCTCTGATGCGTCTCATATACTACAAAAGGCCCATTTCGGTATGAAAAATTGTTCGTTCCCTGTCGTACTGTCTCCATATTCCTAGCACTATTTTATTGCTAGTGGGGTGGGACTAAGTCCCTAGTACTACGGCCACTTCTGGCCTATTGTACCAGCCCCAGATGATAGGTGAAGGTGATTGTGGACCAATTGGTGGAATGAAGATTGGCAGGGGAAACCGAAGTACTCGGAGAAAACCTGCCCCAGCGCCACTTTGTCCACCACAAATCCCACTTTACCAGAGCTGGGATCGAACCCGAGCCGCCGCGGTGGGAAGCCAGCAACTAACCGCTTGAGCTATGGCGCGGCCTTTCCTGGCACTAACTACAAAAGGAACATGACATTATCTTAATCATGATTGGAAGACAAGCTAATTGGTAACACATTGCTGTTTAACGATACTCACGTCCTTTTTGCTCTGATATTGAACTGCTTGAGTACTCTAGTTGTGCATAAATCAATAGAGACTTTCCACAGAGTAGCTTATTTGGGAAATTGCAGATAGAATCCAGAATCACAGGTACAGTAAACCCTTGCTAATAATGTCTAATTGGGGGGACGCATCCGCATTAACCGATAATCCGGATTAATGAAGCAAAAGATATCCTTAAAAGACAAAACAAAAATTAGAAAACAAATAAATGAAAAAATTCAATAATATAACTAGTCCTGATGAGAATCAACAGATAAAATTGCACAGAAGCTGAAATCCAGGATCTCCTTCATCCAGCTCAAGCCAATCTTGGGTATTTTCTTGTTTGGTTTCAGTCTCTGTAGCTGCCCTCAACACAGTCTGAAGTTCCTCTTGCTCCTAAATTCCATGTTTCTTTTAAAGTGTGTACTCAGCTGTGAACAGAATTTTTCATATTTCGATCCGGATTACCTGACATCCGGCTTAACTGTAACCGGATTAGCGAGGGCTTACTATAACTTCAGAGATGACTTTAATGCGAGTGGAAACAGTTTTGTTTAAATAAATATTTATTGTTTTTCAGTTTGCATGCATTTTAGTGTGGAGTTTTACGTTCCTTGTTTAGACAGCAACATGCCGGTCACCGTAGCCGAGCGGTCTAAGGCATGCCCTGTCTTCGTTCGCCCTGAAGCCGGGATCGTGGGTTCCAATCCCACTCAGGGCATGGATGTTTGGTGTGTGTGTGTGTGTGTGTGTACGTTGCGACGAGCTTATCACCCACCCAAGGATGTCTAAGATATAGTAAAGTGAAGTGAAACGGAGAGTTTCATGGAGGCAGGCCAAGACCCAAATTGGGGCCGTAGCGCCAAGGAAAAAAAATTGCAATATACGGGATATTTATTAGACCTCGTATCATAAGTTTTATTGTTTATTTTACAGATAACTCCATAGAAACCGAAAATTGATCAGTTAGTCAAGAAATATTCTGCATTTAATGGATGTTGAAAATTAATTAACATCTGCCACTGGACCCTACCTTGATCCAAGTGAATAACGTACACTTCCTCATACTCAACTTAAGAGTGGACGTCTTTGTTGAGCCTCAGAAGGACTGTACTTTGCTGGGTTGGCTCAGTTTTGTATTGGAGATGAAGATGACTCATGGTATCTCATGGTAGGCTAATATTCGTATGAAAGAAATGATGCAGTTGATGAGTGAGCCAGAAAGCTGCTGCAAGTCCTTGACGCATTTCATGCGTCGGTTGTGCACTTACTAGGTTACAGACCAGTCCGGCGGATTCCATGCCGTGCTTACGCGGTATGTAGGTAATTCGCGGCCAACTTGCAGCTGCAGATGCGCAGGCGCAGCAACGAACAAGACCGCATTCTGTTTCCGCGTCAGCTGTGTGTGGTTAGTCTGTGCCTGGCAATTCATGTTATGGAAGCATGTTGCGTCGCGGCTTTGGCGATAGTTGGCATACCATACCCAGAAAATTAACTTATCTTTAAAGATAATTCCTCATTGTCGGAATGTATTTAAATGGGAAGTCGTAACGCAGGGCCTATCAAAGTTTTCATTTCGGAGATTTTTTTCAAAAATAAATTGGCATAACTTTAATTATATTATTTGGAACCGCAAATAATATTTTCCTTTAACATAGATCACCCCTTTCTAGTAAACTATTTTTTTATATACGTGTATATTTTTAAACCACAGTTATTTGAAACGGACCATTCCTTGCAGTGTCCAATAAATACAACTAAAAATCTATCGGCCATATAATGAAATTAACTTGCCCATAGGCTATAACTATTGTCACGTGTATGGGTGTCTATAGACGGGGTTTGGATTGGTAATTGGATTTGTTAAAATCTTACAGAACGTAACTACAGGTAGCTATAACGCTATCGCTAATTTACACATTCTACAGTTCACTACAACACGTACTAAGTGTTCTCAGTCTGCTGTCTCTTCACCAGTCGCTGTCTGGTAACGGCTTCCAACGGCGGACTTTCCCCTTCCTCTGGGTTCCCCCAACAATCCCCCTGCCACAGCTACCAGCTTCTAACAGCAGCAGTCCTCTGACTCACTCACTCACTCACCAACAAACTCGCTCCGCTTCACTCAACTCAGCTGAACGCACTCCACTGACTGCTTATAACGTCTCGGCACGGATCGCATAGAAAACCCCGCTTCCAATAGTTCTTCTGTTGTTGCATCACGCAGCTGTCTCATGGACCGCGTAAGGAACGCCTCTTCCCAGTTAGTCCATTGGTGCAAGTTAGGAATCTACTACCTAGCAGCGGGCATTGTTTGGAGAGTCATACTTAGCAACGGGTCTAAATGTTACAATATGCTTCTCTGTCTGTAGGCCAGCATAGGCCTTTATGGTAAAGTTGTCCCTGTACTTAGCTAATTAAGCACAACTCCATGAAAACGCATAGAGGAGTGGATGTATAGATCCACATTTTCCTTACTTCGACTCTAGCTGGATGAGAGTGGTCAGCTTCACGCTCCAGCCTCTTTGCCCCGGCGCCCATTGAATAGGAGTATGGGTGAACCCCAGAGCCGGTCTGGATGATGTGGAAAAGAGAAAATTTGAGACATTCAAAAGTTAAAAATTAAAACAGGGCACAGAAGTAACAGGCTCTCCGATTTCCTTCCTGAATCTTGCAGAGTACAGCATAGTAATTAAGTTATCATACATTTACATCGAGAGGGAATATTTATTAAGTATTGATGGAGGTTACACTGACGTTGCGAATTCCATTGTTCTTTATATTTCAGGGGATTTGAACCCATAATTCCCAACAGTATGGCTCTAAAATTCCTTTACTGGTTACCTAAAACCATTCTATGTGAGTGATGTGTAACTCCAGTAATTGTGTTATAATCCAAAATGGCAACATGGCCGGCGCTAATTTCTTCCAGTATATCCTCCTCCAAGTCGGCTATAATTTTCATTGAAATCTGCTTACCTTAGAGCCGTGTCAGTAGTTTAGAAGTCAAGGTGTAGGCCGGTTTATAAACTCAAATCTCGGGGGGGGGGGGCATACTGTCTCTAAATACTTGTACGATTCTTACAGTGTTACAAATTCTTGTCGCCATAATGTCTGAATTGCGAAAATACTGGGGACTTGCGAAGTTTTGCAGTGGAAATATAAATAGCACCATTCAGTTTGATTTGCTTCATTCTGGTCCGTCACACTAACAGTATCATGAAAAGTTAAACAGTTCCGTCTAGTGTGACTGGTGAAGATTTTTCTTATTTCAATTATTTATGCCCTTACATGTTTCGGTCTTCAGAGACCATCTTCAGAGGGACACCTTTACACCAATACAGATAGAAGCCACTATTACAATACATGATCTAAAAGACCGAAACATGTAAGGGCATAAATAATTGAAGTAAGAAAAATCTTCACCAGTCACACTAGACGGAACTGTTTAACTTTTCAGCACCATTCAGTTTAAGGTACTGATAGACGACTTATTTATAATTCGAACCTACTTGTATCGCAAACCCAGTCTGTTGGATTATGGCTTGAGCCAGTGTTTTCCATTGACCGACGGCTGATTGATGTTGTCTTGCAATATGATAGACCATGCATGTTGAGTTCTTTCTTGCAGTAACTCAGGGACTGAAACGGTTATCTCTGGTTCTTTTATTGTACTGTAACGTGTTTCGTTACTGAAGACGCCGTAGAGATGGTTAATTGGTTTATTTAACAATCTACAAACAACGGCTACAATTAATTATCACAATATTACGGGTTTCCACACTTTACAAACCCTACAACAAAATCTCTTAACACAATCTTCACTTGTCTTCACGTACTAATAACGCGGGAGCTATACAAGTCTCCCTTAATTACACACTTTCACTCGTAACACGCCGCTGGCTAGATTCCAACTCTGCTCGCAAGATGCTGCCTTGAGAACTGTTGATAACACACTCGGCGACTGTCACAGTACAACTGACTGTGAATAGCCTTCGCTGCTCCTTATGTAGCCTTGATCGGACAATTGTCGTCTGGTCCGTGTTGCTAGCCACGCTGTCCGGAGTTGTTGACTGCTGCCTAGCAACCGCGATATCCCTCGGTGACGTCACCGCTGTTGATTCGCTTTGCATAACTTCAAGATCGCGGGGACTCGGCTAACGTCGGCTCCGCTCGGCTCACTTAGGCTCCGCTCGTGACGTCACCGCGCGTTGCACATTGCATAGCTACCAGGATGCGGGGTGATTACTCGCCTATTACGCGAGCGCTACGTTACCGCTACGTGCAGCTGGGGAGGTAGGGGTCAACATGTCACAGTACTGTTTAATTCCATGTCTAACATGGCGGTGTAATGCATTGGTTCTCAACCGTTGTGAGACGGCGGCCCGTTACTGGGCCGCGACTTGGAGGTTGAGAAACATTGGTCTAATGGATTTAAATGTGGAAAATTTGGTGGCATTTTGTGAAATTGCCATATTCAACTGTGGTGTCATCTTACAATTTCAGAGCCACTAATGTGAACATAAAAATGCCGGTTTTTAAATTTTATAATGGAAAGATCGCTTTGTAGGCCCACTTAGTAGGACTCGGGTTAGCGCAGTCGGTATCACGCCGAGCTACGGACTTGACAGCCTAAGTTCGATTCCCGGCATGGCAAGATCTCCACAGCGTCCAGACCGGCTGAAGGCCTCACCCAGCCTACCCCGGGGGTAGATATTTCAAGGCGTGAAGATGACCACTCGCCTTCATCTAGTGCCGAGGTCAAAAAAATGTGGAATTTTACGTTCACTCCGCCATGCCTTCATAGCATAGTGC
This sequence comes from Cryptotermes secundus, assembly GCF_002891405.2. Lineage (NCBI taxonomy): Eukaryota > Metazoa > Arthropoda > Insecta > Blattodea > Kalotermitidae > Cryptotermes > Cryptotermes secundus. The sequence continues at coordinate 238,176 of NW_019724771.1, read as the reverse complement.
TTAATTAGTTAAGCACAAGGACAACTTTACCTTTTTTATACACACACTTAGTAAGTTCTACGCAACGTGCATGAGTTTGGTTTTAATCTAAAAACCATGCATTTTACCGCTTTGAAGCGTTTGTGCTGCGCCATCCGGTATGTCATCTAGTTGTGTATGTGGATACATATAGATCAGTTGAAGCCGTCAGATGTCTGTAGTTGCCGATAAGGAGTTAAGTGTAATTATCTGCACTCGATCTGCACTGAGCAGCAGATGCACGTGTGTACTGTTACCGTGCTGGAATGGCAGATAAGTTGCCAGTTTATGCTGCACAGCGCTGCTGTCTACTATCGCAGTTCTGAGCGAAGGCGTGAGGAGACAGGACGGTACTGTTAACAGCTTATTCAATAGAGACCTCAGCCTTACTGCGTCTGCCTTGGGACTTGGTCGTCAGCCGCGTCGCTTTTAATGCTTCCGAAGGAACCCTGCTGTTCTTTCTGAAGCCGACTAACGAACTTCATGAGCCTGCATGTCTCTATCGCTGACTGAATTTCGCATCCAATATTACAGATAATAATGATGGTGGCTAAGAATTACGTGGAACCTCGCTTAACGAGTAATTCGCATAACGAGCAAAACAAATTGCAAGAGAAATGACTCGCTTAACGAGCGACGTTTCGCATAACGAGTGACGAGAGGGGAAGTCCCGGATTGTGCGCATGCTACATCAGTCTGTGTTTAACACTCGTTCCGCTAGCATCTTAGTGTCGCTTGTGATCACACATTTTTCCAAACTTGTGTTCAGACATATTATTTGTGATTTTTTTTTTTTGCAAAGTTTAATAATCCTTGCGAAAATGTCCCAGAAGAAAAAGCCGCAAAAAGACAGCCATAAGAGAATAAAAATAACCGTAGAAATGAAACGTAAAATCATTGAAAAGCGAGAACGAGGTGTGAGCGTGGCCGATCTAGCACACACATACAATCGGTCTACATCAACGATTTGCACGATTTGGAGTTGCATTGTGTTTCACAGCAAGAAGTTGTGGAGGAGAGTTTGTCAGAGGAGGAGGAGGAGGTAACAGCAAAGCAACAATCTTCTGGCGCAATAAGAGAAATGCTGGAAGCATGGGAAACTGTTGCATCGTACATTGAGAAGCATCACCCTAATAAGGCAGTGGCTATGCGCGCTACAAATTTATTTAATGATAATGCTGTGTCGCATTTTCAGCAAATTTTGAAACATCGGCAAAAAAAAGTCTCTAGACAGCTTTCTAGTAAAAAAGAATTAGATAGGTATCATAAATAATAAACTAATTATTTCGATTCTTTTTTTTTTTGGTTTCTTTGTTTTTTTTTTCCTGCAAATCCAATTCGCATCCCAGGTTGGTTCATTCCGCATAGAAGAAAATATGAAGATGATTCACGGTCCTTAACAATGCATATATAATTTTCTTTGAATAAACGTTATACATAAAATATTTTGAGTATTTTTTTCGGCATGAAACGCATTATCGCATTTTACATTAATTTATATGGGAAAAATTGTTTCGCTCAACGAGTGTTTCGCATTACGAGTAAGATTCTGGAACGGATTATGCTCGTTAAGCGAGGTTCCACTGTATAGAATATTGGTGGGAAAGCCAGAAGGAAAGAGACCACCGAGAAGACCAACGCGTAGGTGGGTGGACAGTATTAGAATGGATCTTGGAGAAATAGGATGGAATGGGATGGACTGGATTTATCTGGCTCAGGATAGGGACCAGTGGAGGGCTCTTGTGAACACGGTAAAATGCTGGGAAATTCTTGAGTAGCTGCAGACTTGGCTTCTTCTCAAGAAGGGGTTAGCCCCATAAGTAAGTAAGTAAGAATTACTTCGAAAATATGGCAAAGTTCAAGCAATTGGGAAGGAGAATGTAAAAATTATGTTCGTGGAAGTGTAAAGAGAATATCGAATTCAGTCGGTGCTTTCTACCATGCGGTCTAGAATATTTTGTCTTCCCTCGTCCTGTGCAGAAATCGAAACTTTAAAATCCATTTATATCTGTTGTTTGTGTGGGTGTGTTACTTGGTCTCCCGCCCTGAGGGACAGGACGCAGATTGGCGCTGCCTGAGACAGAATGTTCCGGAAAATGCTATTGACGTAAAAGAGAGGATACACAGAATTGCGTACGTTACAAGAAACTTCGTAATTCATACTACTGAGTGAAATGTTATTATGCTAATGATATGGAGGGTGGGACATACAACCCCTTGCTTTAAAAACCAGTAAATCAACCTATATTACTGAAATGAGTTTAGTTTATATTTGGTTGAGGTGCTACGCTAAATTTTATAAAAAATATTGCGAACAATTATTAGGGGGCCGGGATGGCATAGTCGGTATAGCGACTGGTTACGGGCTGAACGACTGAGGTGTCGGAGTTCGAGTCCCGGTAGGGTCAAGAATTTTCTCTTCTCCAAATCATCCTGATCGACTCTGGGGTCCACGAACCTCCTATCCAATGGGTAACGGGGGATGTTTCCCCGGGGGTAAAGCAGCCGGGGCTTGAAGCTGATCACTCACCTCCAACTAGTTCCGAGGTCACGAAAATGTGGATCTATACACACACTCCCCCATACGCCTTCATGGCGTAGTGCTTAAAATGTTGAGCACAGGGACAAGTTTACCTTACGGCCAATTATTTTTGCTTCTATGCTAGTCCGTTTAGTCATTGTCGATCAGCTGCATTCATCAGAGCAAATGATTTTGGGTGTGGAAAATAAATATGAAATAGTATGTAAAATGCTGCCTATGGTGATTCCTGCATTCATCTGTTTAAAACTGATCGAGTCCATTAGTACTGCATGAAGCCAGCAGTGGATCAATAGCGGAAATCTCGTAATGAGGCGCACTTAGTCCGGAGGTCTGAACGCTCATGAGGGAATGTGTTCCAGGACGCATCAATCATGACGCGGACCGCGACTGCAACAACCGTCTAACGCAAAATTATAACTTAGGTTGTTTTATTCACTGCCATTTCGTGTCCCTCGTCACAACGGCGTTGTAACATCTTATGTGACTATAGACGGGGTCTGTATTGGTAATCGTATTTATTGCGCACTTACAATTCGGAATTAACAAATGACTATAACCCACACAAGTCTTCTCAGCTTGTTACAGTCTCCACTAGTCGTTGCCTGGCTACAGCCTTCTAACAATGGTTATTCCTCACACCCTTACGATTCACGAACTGTACGTCCTAACCGCTGACTCAAGACTGTCTCATAGTCAGTATCAAAGCGACGTTACTACAGAAGTTCAGTCGGCCAGTCTATCTTGGTGTCAAGCTCCATTAGGGGCCCAAGACCAAATTTGTGTTACTGTCAGTTGCTGATTTGTTGATGTGGGGCGCTCTTTCTGACGAGAGGACGGACCTGTTGTTTACAATTGCTGCTGGCCCTCGCCAGCCTAGTCATTCTTGGATCCTAGTCCCACAGGGCTCATAACTATATTTTACTGTCTAGATTTGAGACTCCCCGTACCTGGAGGGTCAGATCCACGTATTTGTATCCCCAGGAACAGGGTGCCCCAGTTATACCCCCAGGCACTTGGTTCCCTTTTCGCTTCTTTCAGCGGTGTATGTACAAAAACTCGGTACGGACCGTACAGAAAATATATTTTTGCAGTTTTTTTGGTAGTGTGACGTTGCAGCTGACAGCACAAAGAACAGCTCCTCCCACAATTCCTCAATTGTTGCGTTGCCTCTGTCGCCCCTGTAATCAGCTTTCACGTGACGTTTGCAGAGTCGTTCCCTAGCAATGGCCGTCTCTGCTGGTTCCACAATTGTAGCTGTGAGCCCTCGTATCGATATATTTAAGTGCCCACTTTTCTTATATAGGCTTACATTTTCACTTTATTTCCATAATTGAACTTTTCGTGGATGTACAATTTGAGTAGTACTCACATAAGACGTACTTATAATACGCAGTCGTTCAGCTAGCGAAGAAATCAATCGCATTTATAGAATCAAAGATTCATTACCATGTTCGAAAGCGTCTGTTATTCTTATCCTGAGCCAGATGGATCCCGTGTATATTGGAACGCCCCGTTCCTTTCAGNTCCCTGAAATACACACTCCGAGTATAACTGTACTACAGCAATCACTATGTCTGGAAAGCACACAATAAGTCTTCCGCTCGCTGACTTCTTAGTTATCGCACACTCGCAGGCTGCTATGTTTCAACTGATGATCACACTGCTGTGGAGTCCGCTTATATAGCCTTGCGCTGTTGCTAGTGTGACGTGGCGTATAGCATAGGACGCTGTTGCTAGCGTGACGTCACCGCTGTTGATTAGCATTGCGTAGTTGCCAGGTTACGGGGCTCGGCTATCTTCGGCTCCGCTCGGCTCTCTTCGGCTCCGCTCGTGACGTCACCGCGCGTTGCGCATTGCGGGGTGATTACTTGCCTATTACGCGAGCGCTAAGTTACCGCTACGTGGAGCTGGGGCGGTAGGGATCAACATGTCACAGTATTTTCACGTTAACATCTAATACGTGTATGTGCCAGATCTCAAGCATGGTCTCTTCTCTTCTGGTTTTCCGGCAGACCCTTGTATACATTTCTCGTTTCATACAATAAAAGGCGATTGGGATTCGAACACACGATCCCAGTGTTCAAGCGGACGAAGACAGTTCATTCCTTAGAACGCGCGGCCAACGTGATCGGCAATCCCAAAGTTAACCGAAGTGAAAAGTTTTAATTTCTTATGCACACGCGAAGACAGCACCACAAGCGGCTTGTGGGAACAACGACCAAGCAAGGGGCAAAATTTCATACAAAACATAACAACGGGCTTGCATATGGAAATGAGCCGCTGCAATGTAAACAACCGAAGAAGGGTATATTGCTTAGACAAGTGGACGGAGCCCCTTATGGGGTTGGATTTAGGAGTCATATAATTACAAATTTTAACGATTTCTAATTGATTTTAAATGGAGTGAACTGTAACAGGTAACATTTTCACGCGCAAATTTGAGTGCAATTGTAACATTTTAATTACGAAATGTTCAGTTACGCGCGTGTGGAATGGACAACACTCAGTGCAGTGTAGCAGGTTTGGCATAATGGGACACCTGAGGATGTCCTTTTGGGGCCGAAACATGTTATGTAAATAGCGAAAGCGGATGTGAATGCAGAAATAAATAATTGCAGTATTCACGTAAAATTGTGTGTAAACAAGGTTGACTATAGCAATGCAGCAGCGTGCTTAAACACAAGATTTATTGCTTTTCGATTTATTCATTATATCATTTTTATTGCTGGTGAGGTGGGACTAAGTCCCTTGTACTGCGGCCACTTCTGGCCTATTGTACCAGCCCCATATGATAGGTGAGGGTGATTGTGGAGCAATTGGTGGTATGTAGATTGGCAGGAGATATCGAAGTACTCGGAGAAAATCTGCCCCAGCGCCACTTTGTTCACCACAAATCCCACTTGACCAGACCCGGGGTCGAACCCGGCCCGCCGCAATGGGAAGCCAGCGACTAACCGCTTGAGCTATGGCGCTGCCTCACTATACCTTACTTGTGATCTAGTTTTACCTTCATATAAATTAATTTTATTAGAGGTTACGTAATTTTTTTCGGAACAAAGGTTCCTAGCCGGTCACGGTAGCCGAGTTGTCTAAGGCATGAAGTGTCTTCGCTCGCTCGCAAGGCGGGATCGTGGGTTCGAATCCCACTCGGCATGGATGTTTGGTGTGTATGCTGTTATTTTGTGTCTGTGTTGTCCTGTGTTTAGGCAGCGGCCTTGAAACGGGCCAGTGACTCGTGTAAGGACTCCTACCGTCTGTCAAATTATTAAAAAATAAAAATAAACCTCGACACCTGTTTAAGAGGAACGAAAAAAAAAAAAAAGCGAAAGGTTCCTGACCAAATTAAATGGGAAACTATGACATAAGAGATGGGAAATTTGTTGACCTACTGAGTAAACTATCAGTTTCGCAAGGACCAGTATATACCGTTAAGCGAATTAATAATTTATCATAAGAGTAGAACTGAATTCACTCTTGCGTTCAGGTTGCAGCTCTCAGTCTGTTTGAACGACGAATGTCCGGATTCTTTGCTCCGGCCCTCATTTACATTGAACATTCATAGAATCGGACTGTCCCAGCACCGCGAACTGGCGTGAGGAGGCACTGAATGTATAAGTTACACTTGAACTGCTACATTAATGGAATATGTGAAGGTAGCTTTTTGTGCTCAGTTTGCTTAGTCGCTTCAAACAGACTAGAATATTTGAATGGACATTTTGGTTTACAAAAACCGTTTTACGCTTAGATTACACTAGAAAACCCGCGGATACCTTATAACAAAGCAATTATATGTGAGATAATATAAAACTTTGTTATTAGTTTAAAATTGTGTCCGTATTAGGCACCACGAACCGGACAGAATAACCGACCGATGAATGCCCTGCTAACAAGAGTCTAAAAGTGACAATTATCAGTCCTGTAGTTAAGCATCCTGTTGCTTTTTTTTTTTTCATTGGCAATACGGCCCCAGTGGGCCTAGGCCTACCTTCATGAACTTCTCCGTTCACTTCGGTTTTTCTAGATCTTACACATTCGGTAGGACTCCTCGGGCGGTGATCAGCTCGTCACAAGGCCTCTACCTGTACACAGACACACAAAAACGACCACACACAAACTAAACATCCATGCCCTGAGTGGGATTCGAACCCACGATCCCGGTTTCCAAGCGAGCGAAGACAGTACATGCCTTAGACCGCTCGGCTACCGTGACCGGCCATCCTGTTGCGTTACTGTATCTAAAACTGTTATTGTACTTCACAGCCGTCAACAATGCAACAAATTTTCCCTTCTTTCTTTCACTTCCACTTTCGACACAACATGTTCGGCCCTAAGTAGCCATCCTCAGGTGTCTTACTGTGCATGTGCTATTTTAGCGCAAAGCAATTAGATCACAATTATGACGGTTTGAATCATGAAACGTGCAGTCGCATACGCGATGAATGGATAATGTTAGTATAGTGCAGCAGTTTTAGCATAGTAGGGCACCTGAAGATGGCCATTTAGGGCCGAAACTCTGTCTGTAAGAAACTGTAAGAAAGCAGGAACAATTTGTTGCATTGTTGACGGACTGTGTAGTACATAAAAAGTTTTATGACAATTATCACAAAGACAGAAGAGTGACAATATGTTCTGTCCTGAGCAATTTTAATTACATTTTAATCCTTTTATCCTCCGGTCTAGGAAACCTAGATTAACGGTCTTTGGGATCCGTTGCGCTGATCACGTGACACCCCCTATCCGCAACAGTTGGCACTGACTTTGCCGACAAGCGGCGGTTGCTAGTTCGGTATAATTCGTTTGCGGACTACAGGTCACGGAGTATTTTTATCCCTTTATCCAGAGTCAGTTTTAATAGTATCATCTCTCTCCTTCTGTATCTTCGAGACGTAGGGTTTGAAGTACGTTCCAAACAAGTCATATTTGTTAGCTTACCTGTTCCTTGCGTTCGTTTCAAATTCCAAGCCATTACCGCTCTTCCTCGAGCTTACTGAACGTCATCTTAACGATCTCTTTGAGATCTGACGTTCTCACGGCAATGTAAGGAACTGTCTTCTGGGATGTGGTGTCGTGTAACCTAGTTGACGTTTACTTTCTTTAACTGTATACTTCTACCAGGCTACATAGGCTCGCTCCCAAGAAGACACTATTTATTTTATTTGACGTCACGAATACTTACTCATGCAGCGTCATTAAATAATCAATAAACCAAGCAGCACTCTCATAAAGTCCTTGGCTGAACTAATCACCACGCCACATGCACCTGGAGTCCCGCCCAAACAACCGATAAATAACTCGATCTTGTGAAGAAACTGCCACCCTTTCTAATAACCTAAGATTCATTATCGTGTTCACAAAAGCCCGCAACTGGGCCGTATCCTGATCCTGCTGAAACCAGTCCTCTTCCTCACACAGTATTTCTTTCAGATCCATTTTAATATTATCCTGATATCTACTCATACGCCTTAAAATTGCTTCCTACATCCAATTTTTCCTACTAAAATCCTGCATATATATCTGAGCCCTTTCTTGCTTGCTACATTCCTTTCCCACTTTCATCCTCCCTCCTAATTTCATCACCCTAATATTGTTTGCTGAATGATACATATTATTAAGCTGCTTATTGTATAATTTGATCTGAATCCCAACAGCATACCGGCTATTAAATGATTTTATTTTGCGGTAAACCTCAAGACTTGTTTTCGGAACATGTCCAGTTCGAATATATGTGAGGTCACCGCCTGCCCTGACTAAGGCTCTTCACAATTTTCCTCAGACCTTCCAAACAAATTCTAGGATTGTATTTCGGTTACGCCACGGCCGATTCCATATCATAATAACCTGCTATTTCGCCTGTACCGCACTTCAGTAATGACAGCGTCGCAAAACAAACCCCTGAACAACTTGGATTTGTTGTGGAACTCGAAGGAGATCCCTCCAGTGGAGCTCCTTTCACTTCATACGGTTCCATCCAGTTTTATTAGTTCAGTGTTAATTATTTTTTAAATTCTTCCTGGGTATCCAAAGTGATTTCAGTCCATAAGACTTTCCAATCATTCACTTCATTTATCGCTCTTGCGTGCCACTCAGTCAGAAATTCGTTCTGTCGCTCTGTCTTGCCTCCCGGATTCAACTTTGACAGTTTTTTATAATTAAATATTCTTTCAATGCCAGACCATTTCTAATGGTTAAAATATAGTTTTAAATTTTACTCTTTGTGAGTATTAAACCTAGATTCACATTAAGAGAGAAAGGACGATAATTGGAGGCGTTCTGCTGGGTGCGTGGCAGTTCAAAGGCATGGGAAATACATTTGAATGTGCTATATTCAAACTAAAATACGAATAGGGATAATTGAATAAACACAGGAGACTTTGGCTGCCAGAGAAGTGTGGATTTTGACGTTAATTAGGTAGATTACTGACATCAGGGTTTGAAAACCTGGTAGTTTCTCGTCTGAGAGCCACTCTTCCATCTATATCTACATCTCCCAAATTGTCTCTTGCTTTCAGGCTTTGTAACGCAAATCTTATGTCCAGTCATTAGGTAGATGCCATATTTTGATTTTTGCTGTCTTGAATTGACATTTTGGGGTTTCTCTCAATTCCTGCAGGGAAAGTTCCAGGTTTGTGCCTCCAAAAATTTAATGACCCCCCCCCCTTTTCAAAATATTCCTGACAACTCCTCGCGATTATTTCCAGTGTAGATGAAATTGCGCCGTGCAGTCAACCAATAATCAATCAAGATTTTATTCACGTTGCCCGCTGTGCTCGCAGAGGCGGTGATGGTGGCAGACAGCTAGCCGTCTACAAATAACAGTTTTAATAACGTGGAAAATATGAATCGATAGTCTGGCAGATTTCGTTTTGCAACAGCACAAATTCGCGGAAACCCTGTCATAAATAGAACCCGGTTTGCCAACAGATGCAGTGCTAGACTGGCAGTAGTTGCTGCCTTCCTGGCCGCTGCATAGAAAAAATGTATTTACATATAATGTTGGAAGTCAACCTACGTTTCGGAGGAACATGTCGCCTCCATCTTCAGAGTACAAGAATAAGCCGAGCAGGAAGCCAGCATGAAAGAAAGTGACGAGCAGGGCAATCGACTTGCCCCAAATCTCGGATTATATAGGAATCGGGAGGGAAACGTAAGACAGCAAGTCAGTTCCCGTTGGCTCGCTCGTAGGACAGAAAGAACCGGCAGTTCCCATTGGCTCTGACACACAACAGAGCGAACCAATAGGAGATAAGAACAGGATAACTTGCATGGCCCTCAGGAGGACCGGTTGTGCTGGTCTAGGAGAAGGCAGGGGAGAAGTTGGTGGCTATGTTGGACAAGGAGAAAGGTAGGATGGGAGGGAAGCGGTGTGTGGGGGGCGTAGGCATGTGGGGGGGGTGGAGGGGCAGAGGTAGCAGAGAGAAGCCGGGACATCAGGGTGGAGGCTTAGGGATGATGAGTGCCCGGAGAGGGCACAGTTGATGCCCTGATAAGGGCAGTGCGCTTGGATCTACTTGGACCCGCGCAGAAATCCTACAAAATATGTTATAAAAGATGATACTACAAATGTGGAAATTAATGAACAACAAAACAAACTCCGTGGCTTTAGTCCGCAAGCGATCTATACCGACCAAGCGGGAAATTAATGAGTGAATAAAATATTGTCCAGCCTAAATATTGAAACGTAATGAAATTTCTGAAGTTAGCGCCCCTTGTCTTTTCGAATAGTGGCAATGATTGTATAAAACTGCAATTTTCATTTTTAGATTTTTAATAAGCCATTATCTGCAAGTTAATTTGCAAACACCGGAGCCTCCTATAGCATCTCGCTGTGCGAGACACACGCATCTGACCTAGAAAGAATCAATAGAAAGTTTTCCAGCCTGTCTGTAGTAATGAATTGCACCTGCAACATCGCAGAGAACAATAATTCAGCAGCTTCTGTGCTTGTAAATGCTGGTCAGACATTTACAAGCCATCAACTTAATTCGAGCTTTATGGAGTAAATGCGAGTTTCCCGAGAGAAAGTGTGCAACGTAGAGTAATCAGAGCAAGTCAAGTCCAGACAATTTATATCTGCCCCTTAAATTCTCATTTCTTCCACATAAACACGGTAAAAACAGACGTAGTTCTCCCTTTAGATGCAGGTTCTTGTCTGAACGGCCTTTGTGTTTATGTGAGAAAAAGTAAACGCTGTAAAATCGAGTTCCAAGGCCTAGTTGTTAGCTTTCATGCATTTTATCTGGGAGGATCATGTTTTATTCTCGGCCAGGGAACCTGCTTCCTGTCCTTTTATTTATTGCTAGTGGGGTGGGACTAAGTCCCTTGTACTGCGGCCACTTCTGGCCTATTGTACCAGCCCCAGATGATAGGTGAGGGTGATTGTGGAGCAATTGGTGGAATGGAGATTGGCAGGGGACACCGAAGTACCCGAGAAAATCTGCCCCAGTGCCACTTTGTCCACCACAAATCCCACTTGAACAGAGCCGGGATCGAACCAGGGCCGCCGCGGTGGGAAGCCAGTGACTAGCCGCTTGAGCTACGGCGCGGCCCCGCTTGCTGTCCTTACTGAAGCCTTTACAGCAGACTCTTCAGACAAATTATCTTCTGGTTGAAATAGGCCACGACCACTTCATTCTACATCTTTCCCAATATGCCACTCACACTCACGCTTCAATTTGACGCAGTATAACTTACGTAGTTGGGAAGTGTCATTAAATGAACTAATCTAAGAGTAGCTGACTTGGTTTATGTTGTGATAGCATGAACGAACAAACGTGGGTGGAGAAGCAGTTCTTGAACCTTGTCCATGATGTGATTTGAGTTCCCAGGAGGCACTCCCAGTCGGCGGAATAATTTTAGTGGAGATGATGGGTTCATAATTGGGGGTAATAAGCTCAGTTAATGTGAATTTCATGGCTACAGAATTGTTAGACGAGCACCGGCTCTCTGCGACGTCACAACTTTTGATAACATGAGATTATGCGAACCCAAAATAGGAATGTAGACTGTCATTTCGTTGAGCAAGGAAAACATTGTTTTATTTCATTTATTAGTTCTTTTATATTAGTTAAAATTGTGTACATTAAAGAAATCTTGCTTATTTTAATTCATACTAAGAATAAGACATTGAATCTCAAGACAAAATTAAGTAACTAAATGTTTTATGTTCACAAATGTAATTCAAGAGCAGATGAAATTCTGAGACCACCTGCTGCCATTTTAGTTTACAGTCTTCTTTTTAGTCTCCTGAAGTATACTGAACTACACTTTTTGTCGTCCGTCTATATGAATTTAAAGCCCAGCGGATTGGCGTAGTGATAACGCTCTTCACTCATATTCAGAAGGTCCTTTGAGGAGCTTCATAACTTGTACTCTTCTCCAAGTATAATTAGAACGATCAAGTCAAGGAGGATGAGGTGGGCAGGGCATTTAACACGAATTGGGGTTGTGACTAATGCATATAGGCTATTGGTGAGAAAGCCAGGAGGAACGAGATCACTAGGAAGATCAGACGTAGGTGGGTGAATAATATTAAAACGGATCTTAGAGAGATAGGATGGGGTGGTATGGACTGAATTGATGTGGACCAGTAGAGTTTCATTACGTGTTATGAACACGTAATGAAACTTCGGGTTCCGTAAAATACTGGGTCACTCTTGTTTCGATTCTCAGCGAGAACATATGTGGTCCCGACTAAAGTTTTCATGGTTTTCCCCAGCCATTACAGGAAATTTCCATATAGTGCCTCGCTTAGACCACAACTTCTCTCTTCCAGCTCATCGTCTAGTTACGGACAGCGAGGGGAAGTAACCAACAGATAATGAGCATGAAACGTAGGCTTTCGTTCTAAGGAGAGGCTAACCAGAGAAAGTGTCTGAAGGTGCTGTAGGGGGGGGGGGGTTGGATCTAGCGAGGAAAAATAACAGGAGGCCGGAGAAAATTACGTAGCGAGGAGCTCCATATGTAGGAGAGGTTCCTACTTGGAGATTACTATCCTCAGGGATATGATGCCATGTAATTTGGTAAAAGTTTTCCGACGTTTCGGAGGAAATCACTTTCTTCGTCTTCAGTATCACTCTGCTTGTTGGATGTTAGTTGGCTATTTTCTTGCTCGGCCTACTTGTCGACCCTGAAGACGGAAACAGAATTCTCTTCTGAAACATCGGTAAACTTCTGCCAGAAGTAAATATAGTTAATATACACCGCCTTGATAATTTAACATCTCAGAAGGTTCTCATTGTATTTAGTTGGGTCCTTTAGAAGAAAGTAGTAAGGCTTACTGGGGCACCGAAAGAAGTTCTGTGTAGATTACATGGTCTGTTAACTTCCAGAATAATAATCTCGTTCATTGCTATACACCATTGTCACAAACAATTATACGTGTACTTCTCTTTTCTTGAACGCTTTGTTTTAAATGTCTTGTAATTTATTTGTTTCTTAAAAGTGAGGTACTGCTCTGCACACGCATTGTCACCACCTCCTTAATTATAGCTTCGGTTTTTGTTATTGTTACTGTTTATCACCACCATTATTCAGATGCTATAAATTGCCTTGTTTTGTATTTTGTATGTGTATGTTCCTTTCTGTAGCCGTCCGCCGACGTACAGTTGCCACGACTGTCGCTCGAGCTTGAGTTCTTAATCACAGGATACGGGTGCTTCGGAGATGGGAGTGGAACACACTTCGGGGTAAATAAATCCG
>NW_019724771.1:167189-224673 GCF_002891405.2 Cryptotermes secundus | reverse complement strand
AAATCCAAAGGTCGAGCCCAACATCTGCCCTACATTCGTATTTTTCGAGATGCCCATAAACCTCTGTAGGTCTTCAAGGAATCCAAGACCCCTCCTGGCCGGTCTCGCACACGGTCAGTTCATGGGTTGATGATATACTGGGAGTAAAGAGGCGACGTTAGGGACATTAGCGGCACCCTTAGCCTAAGGAGGACAATAGCGGAATTACAACTAGACGGTCCCGGGATGGTATCTCGCCGATGGAGCGTCTCTCATGGTATTAAACAATGCATAAGTAGTTCATACCCTTAATTATATAATCTTGACAAGGGACGTACGGTTACATTTCTTTCACTCGTGCTCACTTTGTGATTGGTTCTTGGGCTGTTGAGTTAGCACCTAAATAAATAAGAATTGTATTATTATTATTATTATTATCTTGCTCTGGAGGAGTTACAATTGCACACTTTACGCACTAGGAGACATCGCCTTCTGCTCTCTTTCTTATTCACGTTTATTTTGACTCGAAATTCTGCCCTTCTGTTCTGGAAATTGTTGGTCTCCGAGTTCCTGCTCGGTATATCAGAGACTTTGCTTTGTTCAATGTCTGCTCCTTATGCAAAACTGTCCCTCTGCTCGATGTGCAGCAGCTGCTAATGTTGTCTGCAGGGACGTTGACGTATTCGGAGCCAGGAGCGTTCTCCTCAAACGTCTTTTATAATATGCTGTAATTGTTGCTATTGTTATTTGCACGAACATAAACAACAGTTAAACTGAATTATTATTATTATTATTATTATTTCTGAATATCTATACTTTTCATTTCTCAATTGTCAATAGCAACTTAGATTTGTGATGATTATATTATTATTATTATTATTATTATTATTACCATTATGTTTGATATTTGGTGTTTTAGAAGAGAACAGGTTAATATTGTTAACTAACCTGGTATTTCTGGGTCTTATTTGAAGATTTGGTGACCACTCTTGTCGAAGAACTAATTTCTTGCTTTTACGAACCGTGTAGTTCATTGCCGCATTTACAGAAGTCCTCCAGTTGATTCTTTCCTTAAGCAGTGCAGCCCACTGCCCAATTTTACAATCAGTTTCCTTGATATTGTAGCACGTACACCCGTTGTTAAGTAATACCTCTGTAAACAACGCCGATTGCTAGGCAACAGTTTCATAACATGCACGAATGGAAAAACTGGGAAGCGGTGCTCTCTACGCGGCTCTTACGACAACTTCGTGGCGCAACAATAAAACTGTTTGAAGCCGTGTTTTCTGTTCGGTGCATGCCGAAGTGTTATAAGCAGGATAAGTCTAGGATATGGTTAGTTGTGAAAGAGTCGCCGGCCAGTAAGGACGTGAACATGGAAGCTCAGGAAGCTACGGCTTTGGAAGCCGTTACCAGACAGGACTGTTGAAGACACAGCAGACTGAGAAGACTTTTTTTTTATTGCTAGTGGGGTGGGGCTAAGTCCCTTGTACTGCGGACACTTCTGGTCTATTGTACCAGCCCCAGATGATAGGTGAGGGTGATTGTGGAGCGTTTGGTGGAATGAATATTGGCAGGGTAGAAAACCTGCCCCAGCGCCAATATGTCCACCATAAATCCCACTTAACCAGACCCGGGATCGAACCCGAGCCCCCGCGGAGGGAAGCCAGCGACTAACCGCTTGAGCTATGGCGCGGCCAAAGTGATCAATAAATCCAATTACCAATCCAAACCCCGTCTATAGTCACTCCATCACAGGATAATGTGTTATTCATTTTCGTGTTGTTTTTCCATCTACACCTAAGTATTCCACGTGACATCATCATCATCATCATCATCATCGCAGTAGTTTTGGGTGGTTGTTTTTTTTTATGGCGGTGGTAGTTGCAGTAGTAGTATTAGATGTGCTCCTCTGCCCATATCTCTTTGCAATCTTTGTCCCCTTGATGCTGTACTCTCGAGTCCCTCACCCACTGCCCCTCTAGGCAAGATTATGGTGTTGATTTTCCATCATAGCTCGCATCAGTCTATATGCCGGCCTCTGAAGGCTAATCCATCTTCACAGCCAGCGGCTGTAGTGTGCATGTGGAGAGCTGGGTGAAGGTCATATAGGCGCTGCAGCGTGGCTCTAATGAAAGGCCAGCTTTCCTCCTGGTACGCTACTTGTCATATTCAAGGATGGATGTAACTGGGGATCGCTGAAGTTTCAGTTTGCGTTACAGTTGCCTTATTCGCACGTTGTGAAACAGTTCTCTCCAGTTTACGTACTTCCTCAGTTCTCTTTTTAATAAAGGTTTCTTATATCTGAGAGAAATGTAGGGAATATCGTCGAAAAGGAAAGATTTGTAACCTGTAAATATTGTTTATATTACTTTCGAGAGGAATTACGGCTTTCAAAATACATCAGATATCTAGTGCAGTGGTTCTCAACGTTTATGAGACCGCGGCCCAGTAAGTTCTTTTTTTTATAAGACCAGGGGCCAGTCCCAACAAATTTACTCGTAAATACCTTTCCAGTTTTGTTAAAGTTCATGCATTAACCTAATGTAATATTAGTAATTAATTATAGCATAATCATAAACAGTATTAGTACACTTATGTATACGGCGTGGCATGTTGACAAACATAAAATTACATTTAAATTAGTTATCAATCACTGGACTAATGAAATCTTGTAGCATTTTGTAGTTTCCTCAGAAGAACATCATTAAATTAATTGGTGCTAATTTTCATTGACATATCCCATGCTGATCACCCAAAACTTATGTTATTCAGCGAAAAATTGATTTTAATGATGTTGGTTTGAAAAAAACGGCAGTGAGAAAAATATTTATGCATTGTAACTCACCTTAGAAGTCAGCTGAGTAGGGGAAGAAGCAGAAGGATGTCAACTTGCCGGCGAAACACTTTATCACATACCCACACCAAATAATTATATATGTAAATTATGTAATTTGATAAAGCGGCCTCCGTAGTCTAAGGGTAACGTTCCCACCTCATAACTCAAGGTACGCGGGTTAAAACCCGGCGGAGGTCGTAGAATTTTTAAGGGTGGAAAAATTCAGGGAACAAGTCCTCCGGGAGGGACTTTAAGCCGTGGGTCCCGTGTCGTAGCTTTACGGCACGTAAAAGAACCTCATGACTCCAAAGGAGGCCACTGAGCTAAATTAAGGACATTTCCCGCCCAACAGTAGTCTCTAACGCCTCTGGTAGATGGGGGAAGCATTGAGATACCTCTGAGCCAGTAGAGGCCGACCTCGCTGGCTGAGTAGGGACTGATGGTAAGCACCAATACCGGTAGGCTATAGAGGCTGGTAGAAGATTATAGGGGGACGCACAATAGATCAAACTGGTCGCGGTGCATGGGGAAAATCCCCTCCAATAATAATAATAATAATAATAATAATAATGTAATTTGATAAATAAAAATGTATGAATCTCTCAATTCTAAACACTACTTCCAACAGTTTGGAAGGTTTTACTTAGGCTAGTGAGACTTCTGTCTCTGTTTTCCGTCCGCTAGCTTATTAATTCTGTGACGAATTGAAGTGAGAGCCAAACGGAGACAGTCAGAAAGTTGCAGGCAGTTCCTCTGTTTCGTTTTAAGCACAGTCATGGCAGAAAATGCAGTTGGTGGAAAAACAAAGAAGAAACCTCACTGCTATTTCATGTAAATTCGGATATTCATTTTTCACTCTTATCCAGAATTTCGAATTACTCGCAGTATTAAAAGTACTTTCCAGTCCGTTGTCCGATGATAATTCAATAAGTTGAAGGGTTCACAATCAACATATTTTGCCTCCGGGGATCCTCATATTCGGGATAATATTTTTCGAAAGACAACAACATCTTCAAGTGTCTTCCTTCATGTCACTCTCATCATTGTCAATATATCGTGCATACATAATTAAAATGCTGCTGTTCTGAGTATCTGTAGATTCGTCCAGTTGTAATGCAGACAATTTGATTTTTAAATTTTTTCCATGACTTGTGTTTCTGTAACTTCTGCCATATCAGAAATCGCCCTACCAACGACAATGGGATGTCTTTCATTTTACTTGCCGCACACTGGTCTAATACTGCATTACAAGCAGAACTCAAAGAAGGCTTAATGAGTTCTTCTCCAATGGAATATGGTTTTTTACATTTAGCTATCTGTAGTGATATTAAATAGGATGCCGTCAGAAGTGAAGTGTCAGTGGTTGAAGCTTGGTAAATAATTTTCTTTTCTACTTTAAGTGCATCTCTTTTGCGCATAAAGAATTCAATGGGTTTGTTGCCTAGATCGGAATGTCTACTGTTGAGATGTCGGGTAAGTCGCGATGGCTTCATAGCTTCATTTCCCAGAACAGTAGCACAAATGACACATTGAGGTCGTGGCAATTGGTCAGTGTTAGGGCATTATATGAAACCAAATTTTAAGTAGCTGTTCATGTACTTACGAATGGATGCAGACCTTTTGTTCTGTGTGCTGGTGGTTTTCCCTTCATTTTGTACATCCTGAAGATCGCTATGTAGGCTTGAGGTGGATGAATCACTACTTGTTGCGTCACAAACACCTTCAATACGAGATTTCTTAACACAAAAATTAAACAAAGTTCCCTGTCTCTTATTCATATTAAAATTTAAATCACTCAGGTTTCAAAACAAGAACTTACACACTGCAATGCGAACTTGCGAAGAAACAGTATTCAGTATTACTAGATTTGAGAACCGGATACAGACTGCCTTGATCATCAGTTTCAGTGGAAACATTTTCTTTATACTTCCTTGCTGATTGGTCACTGACACACTACACAGATTTAGGTGTTCTGTGTCTGAGCTTCTCGACACAAATATTAGCGTATTTACGCATGTATAGGCCGCACATTTTTTGCCAAAAATTCAAGAGGAAAACTTGGGTGCGGCTTATATTCGAAATCACACTTCATTTAAAAAAATATATATTCATAATTAGTAATACAGGGTGTAATACTCCTGAAATAATATTCCAAGAAAATTATTTTTTCTATAATTTCTGTCTGAAAATTGTGCTGCGGCCTATACACGCACGTGGCCTATACATGCGTAAATACGGTATTCTCCTCAGAATATTTCCACTATAAAATATTTATTCATGAAAAATGCCTAGAGAATGAGAATGGCAAATTCCAGAAGAGCCTCTCGCGGCCCTGTATAATTGATTCCAGGACCCACTACTGGGCTGCGGCCCGGCAGTTGAGAAGCACTGATCTAGTGTACTTTCCGAAGCAAGTAGGCATACAGTAGCCTATGCTACTTAGAAGAAGAATTGTAGCACAATAGCAAAGGGATATTGAGTGATTATTTTGGCCTATATACTTATAAGTAACTTGGCATTCTCTTGAAGGTAGGCCGGTCAGAATATTATGACCCTTTGCAGGATTAGAATCGGAGACCTTAGAAATGTCACTCATACCTACCTTCATTGACTTTCACTACAAATCGCGTCGCCTATGAAGGCTATTAGCGGAAGAGTATGATGGGTTATTTAATGGCACTGTATCAGGTACGGAAGTTCAGTTCTATAAATACGTTATGCATGTCCTTTGTCTGTAAGCAAGTTTCTTGTATTGTACACATCGAGTGCATATATCGCGGATAACTGACGATGTCTAATATAATAGTCGCACAATGAATTAACTCCTGCCAGATATAAAGATAGAA
This sequence comes from Cryptotermes secundus, assembly GCF_002891405.2. Taxonomy (NCBI): domain Eukaryota; kingdom Metazoa; phylum Arthropoda; class Insecta; order Blattodea; family Kalotermitidae; genus Cryptotermes; species Cryptotermes secundus. The sequence goes on along the minus strand of NW_019724771.1, from coordinate 219,009 downwards.
ACGATGGGCACAGGAGCTGGGATAGCGCAGTCGGTATACCGACCTACGGCCGAGGGGAAGGAGTTCGGGTCCCGGTAAAGTCAACAATTTTCTCCATGTCGTTCAGACCGTCTCTGGGGTTCACCCAGTCTCCTATCCAGTAGGTACCGGGGTTAAAGCGGCCGGGGCGTGAAGCTGACCGCTCACCTCCAAATACTGCCGAGGTGAAGAAAACTTGGATCTATACATCCATTTCCCCATACGCCTTCATGGCCTAGTGCTTAATTAAGTACAGGAACAACTGGGGGTCACGCGGTAGCGTACTTGATTGAGGCACTATGCTACAAACCGGAAGGTCGCGGGATCGAATCTAGATGAGGTGGATTTGTTTCAATTTACATAGTCCTTCCAGCCGCACCATGGCCCTGGTATCGACTTAGCCTCGAACAGAAATGAGTACCAGGAATATTCTTGCAGGTAAAGCCGCCCGGCGCGTAAGGCTGACAACCTTGCCGCCATCTTTGAGCCGATTGTCTAGAAAATATGGGAGATTCGACCTCTCTCAACTCCATGGACCTCCACGGCCTCTTACAGGGATACCTTTGCTTTTACTTCACAGGGTCAACTTTGCCTTTAACTTTCACGATATGAACGGGGTGAGTCGCGGGAGATACGAAGGAAGTTTCAGGTTCTGTATCAGAATTCGGTTTTGGGAACTGGAGAAATATATCATTACATAGAATAGCCAGTCTTACAGCAAAAATGATAAAGTAAAGAATTCTATAGCAACAACAGCGTATTTCATGTGGTGAGATTCACAGTGTTAAATAACATCTGTAGACACCTACCGTAATTTTTCCCAACTTATTGTCTTCTTTGCACAATGGGTAAAGTGACCTTTTTCTAAGTGAGGCATCCCTTGCTCTGAGAGAAACAAGAGAAGCCACCACGTGCGATATGCGATAGGCGTATCTAGCAGACAGAGACTGCGCACGAACAATAGCAGGTCAGTTTCCTCAAGATCCCTTGGGAGACCCGCATCTTTTGTTAGCTAGCCGGTTCCTGACGTCACAGTTCACACGATAAGTCACTGTACTCGTCCTTATTGTGACTTTTGTCAATATTACTTTGCCTGAGACCAGCTTAGAGACTCGGCTATCACGTAGCATCTTGCATTACTTTATTGTCGCAAGTCCATTTCGTAACTTACTTACTTCTGGAGCTGAGCCCTTCTTGAGGAGAAGCCAAATCTGCAGCTTCTCAAGAATTTCCCAGCATTTTATGGAACCCGAAGGTTCATCACTGTCTTCACAAGAGCCCTCCACTGGTCCCTATCCTGAGCCAGATCAATCCAATCCATAACATCCCATCATCTCTGTCTAAGATCCATTTTAATATTGTCCACCCACCTACGCCTTGGTCTTCCTAGTGGTCTCCTTCCTTCGGGGCTTTCCCACCAATATCCTATATGCATTCCTTATCTCCCCCATTCGTGCTGCATGCCCTGCCCACCTCATCCTGCTTGGCTCATTTCGTAACTACCGGAGCAAATGTTTTCTTTCTGGCATTACTTGAGCGGCAGGTTCCTCGTTGATACATGTTATGGCGCAAGGGTTATGTACAAGTAGATATGGTTTTTGGGGGAGGTAAATTTGGAACAAGTGTATCTAGACTTTAAGATTAAGAAATAGAAATAATGAAACGTACCAGGAAGCTTGGGTTTGCAAAGAAGTGGAACAGGCAATCGCTTTGTAATCAGAATGTTAGCACGACAGGTAATAACGCTGACATTGAGGAAGAAGCTATATGAAGTGGGTCATGAAAACTATGGCATGAGGAAAACGCTGAGTCGGAGAGGGCGGTAGACCTGAAAGAGCCAACCCCTTTCGATAAACAGCCAATGAGTGGGCCACACCGACCCAAAATCACGTCAGGATGGGCGGGTGAATACACCCCCGGAACTCAGCGAGTCATCAAAAGGAGGGTATATAAACTCTAGAGGAATCAATCAAAAAACTTTTTAATATTATTAATTGACATACAGTTCAGCCGGAGGCTATCGCCGAGAGAGTGATGGCGCCGGGTAGTTGTTGGTTGGTGATGGCGAGCGCCTGTTTCCTCAGCTCACGTAAGTAGACTTACTTCATATAAGCCATGAACATTCAGTGTGATAATATTAAAGTGCAAACCCCAGGGAGAGAAAGTGAAGACTAGATGGACTAGGTTTACTGGGAGAGATAGATAGAGGTATTGGGTACCCAACAGCAGGGTGACAGGAGATAGAACTAATGTGTATACTACAGGGTCATAACCAAATGTAATGCGAACCGACAAACGTCGGCAAAGTGTGTATATATTATGTATATAGCGACACAGGTGAATAGAGTAGGATAGAAATGCGCTGTGATGTCAATTGAACTTAGCCTCCCCTTCAAGTGTTACCCTCCTCCCTGAATGCTCCTGCATCTCCCGAATCCTGTAGGAGAATTGCAAACTCATGCCAAGGCGGCAGCTACGTCAGTGATTGTAAATTTACTTGAACCCCCCCCCCCTTAGGCCTAACAAGATAGTGACAGCGGTGAGACAACCAATCCACCCCTGTCGCAGAAGAATAATAATAATAAGTGGTCGCAAGGAGGGTTACCTCCACGCCCCCTGTCACCACGACGTAATAATACATGAGAAAGGACCTTATTATATCTCACTCTAAGCGAATAAATTCCGCACCCTCTCTCCATTAGACAACATTTTAATGGTCGTCTTGGTGATTTTCTGCACGCAGTTTTTTTTTATATATTTCTTGTGCCCCATAGACGTGAAATATTTGCAACCCGGAATATAGACTTCCATGATTGCCGTCTTCTGTGACGTAGTGTCATGAAGTCCGGTAAAAGTTCGCTGATGTTTTTGGCAGGAACGTGCTGCTTCCGTATTCGGAGTAGAGAAGCAATCCCAGCCCCTAATTGTATCCATATCACTTTCTTTCCAGGGTAAACTTACTATTCTACACTGAAGATGGAGGCAGTACACAGCTTCACATCTCAGAAGAAAATAATGTTCATAGCCGTGAGAAACTCCAGCTACAGACAGACTTCAGCTTAACCATCGCACTTTGTCTGGAAGGATGTACAGTCAGTGAGGTCCCTCACTATGTACTGAATGTGTTCTCCACCTTCCACTGGTAGGACTGTGTGATCTGCTCCAATTGACAACATAATCTAACATAACAGCACCAAAGTGTAACATAAAAAGGCAACGTTATCCCTGTAACAGACCGTGAAGGCCCATAGGGTTGTGACACGTCGAGGTTCCCACATTATCTAGACAATCGGCTCACAGATGGCGATGAGGTTGTCAGCCTTACGCGCCGTCCGTCCTTCACCCCCAGGAAGATTCCTGGTAGCTTTACTTCCCCATACAGATGTCCTGTCCTACATTTCATGGTTTCTCGGTAGTGAGAGTCACTTTACACAACTTGTAAACCCGGGTCTGGCCTGAAATGTCAATATAGAAGTCACACCTTTCAGAAAGATTCAGAATTACTTCGACGTTCTCAGACAGATGATAAGAATATCCATAATTTTTAATCCTTAGATATTTTTATGAAAAATTTGCATGGATTTTGAAGATAATTCTGAGAAATAATTTGCTGGAAACAGCAAAATCTATCACTGTAACGGACCATGGAGGCCCATAGGGTTGTGTTACGTCGAGACTCCCACATTTTCTCTAGACAGTCGGCTCACAGATGGTGGTGAGGTTGTCAGTCTTTACGGGCCGGCCACCCTTTACCCCCCCCCCAGAAAAATTCCTGTTACTGATTTCTGTTGGAGGCTGAATCGACCCCACGGCCATAATGCGGCTGAGAGGATTAGGTCAATTGAAAAAAAATCGAATGACCTCATCGGGAATCGAATCCGCGACCTTCTGGTTTGCAATGCCTCAAGCAACTACGCTACCGCGCTCCCCGGAAACATAGCAAATAAGAGGGAAAATTAGAGATGTATACAATTAATACTTTCCCTCGACAGGTGTTTAAAGTTGTATGTTGGGGGCCCCAAACCTCTCTTTAAATTTCTGCAAGTACGAGTAAACAGGTATCTCCCGTGCAAACTTGTCTTAAGCACCTTCCTGTTATGAGGTCGCTAGGAGAGGGAGAACAGACATCCGAGCTAACGTACACACACACACACACACACACACACAACTTTCCTTTATTTATTTTCTTCCGTCTTTATTTTTTCCATTATTTCCTTCCCTTTGATGCAGAGACTTGCGTATTTAAGCCATTCTTAATATCCCTGAACTAATCGATTTGTGTCCCCACTGTAATCAGGTTTCAATTGTGCCACTCTTACACGTACATATTTAAGAGTTGTACCTCATATGAAGATACCTGTGGACGTGAGGTGGAAGCCCCAGTGGACCGGAGCAGTTGTACTCTCAGAAAACCTCTGCTTACTTTATCAGCCTCAACCATTTCTGTGCCAAGTCACTGCGTGCTAACTGTACAGGAACTGGAACCATACCGTTCCCACTGCACTCCGTGGCAGAGAGGTTCTGAAGTTTCGGAGTAACCTGCTGCCTCTTCTGAAGTAGAAGATGGAAGCATTAAGTTTCTCCGAAACGTTGGTACATGTCTGCAAACGACATGATAGATATCCCAAAAAACGTTGATCTTCATAAGAGACAGTTTATTCAATGGACAATCTTAACTGTTTTCCATTTATAACTATTTATCGACATTTGCGCCATGTGTCTGAATAAGACCGCCTCTGTGGTCTAGTGGTCAGAGTTCCTGCCCACAGATCCAGAGGACCGGGCTCGATTCCCGCGCCACCAGATTTTTTGAGAAGTAATGGGTCTGGAGCGGGGTCCACTCAGCCTCGTGAGGATAACTGAGGAGTCATTCCAAGGAAATAGCGGGCCCGGTCTAGAAAACCGAGATTAACGGCCGTGGGGATTCGTTGCGCTGACCACGCGATACCATCCATCCGTAAAAGTTGGCACTAACTTCCTCTGACAAGCTGCGGTCGCTCGGTCGGTATAGTTCGCTTGCGGCCTACAGACCACCGAACGGAAAAGTCACGTGATAGCGCCGTAATAAAGAACCCTCCGAAGAAACTCCATTATGATTTATGAATTTTGATAGGAATGTTAGCATGGTTTGCTGAGCTGGCATCAGATTGGCGGGGGGCTGTCGGCTATGTAGGCCCTACACAAATTCCAAAAATTATGAAACTAACAGTTGTGGCAAAAGCCTGGCATGACGTCAGAATCGCCGTCGTATGATGAAAGCACAGCTCGTTATTACTTACGGCTCTAAATTTCGGAATTTGTGAATTGCGGCATTTCTCATTTCTGCAGTTGAATAGACACTTGCGATTTATTTCCCAATATTTATTTTTTTTTTTGTATGTTTGTTGAATGTATTTGCATGTATTGGCTTAACCTCGCCATGCTGTATGTTGAACATTATTACTAGACGTGAGCCCCATCACAGACCCTCATGGTGACCTGGTATAAAAGCGGTCACTATCCAGTAATCCCCCCTCTTCTCTTCTGCCATTGACTCATGGAGCTGGTTGCACTTCGGACGGTTTGCTAGGGTACTCAACTTGGCCGGTCAGGGGTGACAAGCGGCTTGTAATAAGAGACGTATAAGGACGTGCAACTTTTGGCTTTACTCCGGAGTGCATACCACGAAATTATGATGATAACGATAATTTGGTTCGAAACGTCAAATAAAATTACCAGTAGGAAGATACACGAATATATGGAAAATATTAGATTAGAAATGATGTGTGAAAATATGACCTAGATTAAACTGCTTTGTTTTCTGTGATATAACGATGTGTAGTCCGGTAAAGCAAGTGTCACGTAACTTAGAACAAGGCCAAGCGTAACCTTGAATGCGCAGAAGAAAAATTTCAGACAAGGAGATGGGTTCGAGGGTGTGAGAAGTGACAGGAGGCCAGTTGTTTGTACAACTGGCCGCCTGTCTCTTCTCACACCCTCGAACCCATCTCCTTGTCTGAAATTTTTCTTCTGCGCATTCAAGGTTACGCTTGGCCTTGTTCGAAGTTACGTGACACTTGCTTAAGAAGCGTAACCTTCGCAGGAATATGTTATCTTCGTCTGTACCATTAAGATGGACGCAGCGTGTTCCTTCGAAATGTTGCTAACGGTCAACGAGACTACACAGCGTGACAACCAAGAGGATGGTAGCCTTCATATTTACCATCGCGAGAACCTCAGATATTACTTCTTCAGGCTCTTGTGGGTATGGTGATGAACCTTCAGATTCTGTAAAGCCAGAACATATTTTTTTTTGTTCAAAAACTGTCAAGTACTCAAGAAAGGTCCTGCGCCAAGGAGTTAGTAACTTGGTCAATGAGTTACCGAATTAGTGATTTTATTAAGCAGTGAGCAAGTTATTGACTCAGGCAGATAACTCCATTTTGTTGTCATAAAGGCAGTGAGGCCGGTCACGGTAGCCGAGCGGTCTAAGGCATGTACTGTCTTCGCTCGCTTGGAAACCGGGATCGTGGGTTCGAATCCCACTCAGGGCATGGATGTTTAGTTTGTGTGTGTGCGTTTTTCTGTGTTTGTATACAGGTAGAGGCCTTGCGACGAGCTGATCACCCGCCCAAGGAGTCCTACCGAATGTGTAAGATCTAGAAAAAAAACCGAAGTGAACGGAGAAGTTCATGGAGGTAGGCCTAGGCCCACTGGGGCTGCAGTGCCAAGGAAAAAAAAAAGGCAGTCAGTTCTTACCCTGTGGCTTGAAATCCGACAGGGCATGGCTTGCCTCACTGCTTTGGATTTTATTCTTACCATTTCGTACATATCGGTCAAAGGAGGTAACATAGTCAATATAGTGACTGGCTACGGACTGCACGACGAGGGATCGGAGTTCGAGTCCCGGTAGGTCAAGGAATTTTCTGCTCTCCACGTCTTCCAGAGCAGCCCTGGGTTCCACCCAACCTCCTATCCAGTGGGTACCGTGGTCTTTCTCCTGGGGGTAAAGCGTCTGGGGTTTGTAGCTGACCACCTCAAACTAGTGCCGAGGTGAAGAAAACTTAGGTTTATATATTCATTCTCCTGTACTCCTTCATGGCGTAGTGCTTAATTAGTTAAGCCCAGGGGCAACTTTACCTTCCTAGTGGTCTCTTTCCTTCTTTCTTTCCGATCAAAATTCTCTATGCCTTCCCCTTCTCTCACATTCATGCTTTCAGTTTTCTCCGTATGAAAGTCAGCCAGTAATTAGCGACTACGATGTGGTTCTTTATTTTATTATGGGAGCTGTGTTGGCCACCCCTTGATAAGACTTCTGGGAACAGTGAGCTCTCCGGGGAGACTTCCCTGCGAAGTGAACGCTCGTCCCTTGTTGAGGGCATCAGCAGGTCGAAGATCGCTTCCTAGACCCTGCACACGCCTTGCAATATCGCTGCAGCCTTGCGCGCCCAACTCTCACCAAGACATTTTATTTTATGTACTGGGATATCGTTTCCGTGTAGCGCGTTTCATTCTCCTGCAGTAGATGTATACATCACAGAGGAAGGGAAACTTTAGTTTACGTTCAAGAGTTACATTGTCAGAAATAAGAATGGTTTCGGATGTGAACATTATGAATATCCAACTGTTTTACTGACCGTCACAACACAACAAACAGAAAATTCAAGGTTAGCTCCCAGCTATGCTTTCGCTACATGTTTCAGCCACTAACGGCCATCATGAGGCAAGCACACATTAACAAGCGTATGCCATTGACCTGCTGTACATTAAATTGGATACAATGTTATTAATAATTTAAAATACTTTGCGTAAAAATACAATAAGTCAGATTATATAAAAACTAAAAGTTATTGTATAAAACAAGATAAAACTTAATTAATGTTATACAACATCGAATCAGTCGTTGATTTTTTACTTTTCATACGTTTCTATTGACCAATTGGAAGTTCGAATATTTCATGTATATAAGAATGTATAGGAGGCCCATGATGTTGTAAATTAATTAATTGTGTAGTCGGTGCCTCATATTACGAAGAATTGTCCATACTGTATGGAAAGTACGAGTAAACAACGAAAAATATGAATATCCCCACAACTTCGCTACTAGTGTGACGCGTTTAATGCAGTTCTTCTGGTGAAATACGTAATGCATCAGAGAAGAACAATTATATTTATATTGTGTATAAAGCCGTGCATATTGACACTTCATGGTATCGAAGTAACAGAAAAATAGTCACTGATGAAATTGCATTTGAATTATCCTAAGTTTTGTTGGCGAAGCGCAGTGATGATATGATACCTGTAGTATGTCCGCTTTACTTTAATATTCTTTTCCTGTTCACTGCTGCCTCGCCAATTAGTTTTTTCTTTCAGATTTCATGAAAATTGTACTCGTATATATTTCCCTTCTCCCAGTGCATTCTACGTGAAGGCCTCCTGCCCATCCCATTTTTCTTCATTTGACTATCCTGGCTGTAGGCGCATTTAGCGTGGAATACAAGTTCAGAAGCCCGTCCTCTTGCAATTCATCGGTCCTCATATTTCTTCGGGTCTCTTAGGTCTGTATATCTTCCTCAGACCCTAAGCTTAATTTGTATGTTAGTAATCACAAGATAGATTTACATTTTGTTTTTTTTTTGTTATATTCTCGCACTCTGCATGTATTTGCTTTTTAATTTTATAGATATAGATGCTGTCAGCACCCGATAATATATAGCGTCGAATTATAATATGAATAATGGATAATGAATTCAAAAATATAAGGTCCCGATAATTTAATTTCCGGAATGGCCGCAGCGTGTCGCTGGTGTGTTGAGCCAAGCAAACTCGTGTACACAAGCATGTTTGGACATGTTCCAACTTGCGTTTACATGAGCAACAGACCAAATGAATTGTTCGGTCCCGAGCAGCAGAGGAAGCAGCGCGTGTCCGCGGTATACTGTTGGCGGAGAGCTGACTGACAACAATCTGGAGCAGCGGATAAACATTGAGTTTTGTGGGAACACTGAGAAAAATGTTAGTGAAACGTTAGCCCTATTATCAGTGGATTTTGGCGAAGTATATTTTAAACTGTGAAATATGCAGATGACCTTGTGTTAATGGTTAAGGAAGAAACTGTGCTACAGAGCATGATTGATAGACTAATTGAAATTGGAAGGTGCTATGGCATGGAAATGAATGTGGAGAAAACAAAAGTAATGAAAATTTCGAGACAACCAACCCCAGTCACAATAAAGATAGACCAAAAACAACTGGAGAATGTGAAATGTTTTAAATATTTGGGTAGCTTGTTAACAGATGATGGAAGGTGTACTTGTGAAATTAAATCCAGGATTGCCATGGCAAAAGCTGCATTTAGCAAGAAGAATCTTTTTACCAGCAAATTGGCCTTAATTTTGAGGAAGAAACTAGTGAAATGCTGCATTTGGAGCTATGGGGCTGAAACATGGACACTTAGGGCAGTAGATCAGAAACATCTGGAAAGCTTCGAAATGTGGTGTTGGAGAAGGATGGAGAAGATCAGTTGGACCGATTATGTGAGAAATGAAGAAATGTTAATAAGAGTCAGTGAGCAGAGGAATACCCTACACGAAATAAGAAAACTGAAGGCTAATTGGATTGGTCATATCTTACGCAGAAACTGCCTTCTAAAAGAAGCTATCGAAGGAAAGATAGAGAGGCGGATAGAAGTGACCAGAAGACGAGGAAGAAGACGTAAGAAGATGCTGGATGACCTTTGGGACAGAAGAGGATATTTTCATTTGAAGGAGAAAGCCCTAGATTGCATCAAGTGGAGGAACTGTTTTGGAAGAGACTGTGGACCTGTCGTCTTGAGAGATTACAGATGAATGAATATGGAAGGAAGTAGTGTCATAAATCCAGTTATTCTTGCACTTGTATGGAGGTACTGAGGAAAACCATCTCAAACGTCAGTCGAAATATCCGGTCTCTAGGCCGAGAATATAAACTGTGTGCAGGAGTGGTAAGCACTCGGCCAGAACGATCGGCGACTTTAGTACGTATAGGTGCTAAACAGTTGAACCAGTTGATACAGCTTAGATAAATTACCTATCCTATAGATGTGAGCGTCTCTGATTCTTAGATGTGGAGCCGACACTGCGCGCTTAACATTCAGTGGAAGTGTCCACATTCTCGCAAACGGACTCTCCATCTTTCGTGTGTCGTTTTCTTTCTCACGATCGCTGCAATCAAACGACGCCATCTGTTGTGCAATGTTTGAGTTGTGGGAACCATGGCAACCGACACTGTGGTCGGAAACAGCTGAAAGAGCTCTACAATTTATGTGAGTGATGTCGCCGTTATTAAAGAATTGGCTATGAAAAGAGGCTTTCAACCCCGCGGGTGGCACACGCTTGTAAAACTCTCTGTGCATGACGCTTCACGAGATATGCACTAAATCAGAACTGAACGTGTAGGTTCCAGAGAATATAAGGAGACAGACGATTCGAATCTTGACCGAAGTCGGTCAGTCACATTGACAGTTATATTACTGGGGTTTCTCACTGATATCTGTGTAATAAAATCACCTCTCTTTCAGATCCCTCTCGAAGTTTTCTGTAATTATATGCACCTCCGTTATTCTGGGTTACAGTATGTTTATTGTTGCTAGATGCTTCGAACGCTAAAGAGCATGGGCGCTGCAAAATGTTTCGAGTTAGGTAATAAGTTGTGTTCATGATACTGGCGGTGCAGAATGAAAATGGTAGTGACTACGGAAAGAAGAGTGGAGGAAGAGAAGATGGTAGGAAAATCAGCATGGCTTTGGTCACCCAGAATTTGAGTAGATGGGCAGGACGACAGTACAGCATACACATATATTTGTTAGGTATTTAGGGAAACAAAGATTGTTTCAATGCTTACTAAGGACAACATTTTTCATCCCTACAGAAATGCTTTTTATAATTACAATGATATAGTCGAGGAAAATGGGACTTGCATGTAGCACGTATGGGAAGAAGCTCCGTGATTTTAGTCCGCAAGCGAACTATACCGACTGAGCGACCGCCGCTTGTCGGCGAAGTTTAGTCTTTAATTTCGATTTTGTAGACCGGAGCCGCTATTTCCTTGAAATAGCTCCTCAATTATCATCACGAGGCTGAGTGCACCCCGTTCCAGACCCACTACTTGTCAGAGAAAATCTGGTAGCGCCGGGAATCGAACCCGGACCTCTGGATCTGTAGCCAGGAACGCTGACCACTAGACCACAGAGGCCGTCATGGGAAGAAAAGGAATATACTAGATATTGGGTTTTGGTGGGAAATCCAGAAGGAAAGAGAGAATATGATGAACTGAACGGAGGTTGGAGAATAATATTAAATGGATCTTAACGAAATGAGATGATTTAGTATGTACTGTAATCATCTGGCTTATGATAGGGACCAATTGAGGGCTATTGTGAACACGATAGTGAAACTTCGGGTTGCATAAAATTGGATATTCTTGAGTAGCTGAGCGAGTGGCGGCTTCCCAAGAAGGACTCAGCTCGATTGGAGTTAGTTCTCAAATTAATTTACGTTCATATAATATACATGTGGAGAAGAAACTGCCAATTTAAAAATCGTTTAAATGTGATTTTGTATAGGAGACGTATTTGGGCGTCTGTAGTAATATTCTTGTAGGCGACATGCAGGGGCCTTCAGAGCGGACCTTTAGTTACTTGCCTCCGAGACCTTATCTAGATATTTCCAAAGTACAGACCAAATTACTCAAGTGTAAAGCCATTAACTCAATTCTTAACCCCTAAAAACACTGACTTCTTAAACAATCATTATCGTGCCCGTAAGCGAAAAAGTAAATCAAGTTATGCTAAATCATAACGAAGCTTGGGTCAGTCTGTTCACCGAATCTAAGAGGGACGAGCCCAAATGTAACTTCCGCACTTTCTTGTATGTTCTCCGTTGATGCCGGAAATTAACTTATTCCACGGAACACCGTACTTGAAATGCTAATAGTCTCGGGTGTAGTGAAGGGGTTTTCCGCCCTCCGTTATACCCAAAATTTCATTACTGTGTTTAGAAGCGCCCGTCACTTCCGTATTTTTTGCCAGAAACATCCAATCCCCACGCTGTTTCTATAAAATCAGTTTCAAAATTAACCACCCATATAGTGCTTTTCTCCCTTCAAGTGTATCAGTCCAGATTAGACATGTATTACTTGTGTCTCAAATAGTCAAATACATGCCCGGCCTACCCCTTTTAAATTCCCATAATCTCCCGTGTAGCATATGGTGACAAGTACAAATGACGAATTTTCTTGTTAACTTCTGTGCTTACAAATATTTTTGTCAGCAATAGGAAAATAAGTGTGATTTAACGTTTATAATAAATCAATAAATTTCAGAGACCACGTGTGTCCTAATCCTCCGTACTGTGTAACGTGTAATTTGGGAAAGCTTCACGAGTAAAATGCTTGTTCCTAACGCCTGCAACACTCTGTTCAGGCTATACGCTCAACAGTAAAGTCGGAGAAGTTGTCGCTGAAGCACGGCGCGCAGACAATTTTATCCGTAGGAATGCGGTAACGTAACTGACAGCCATCTGCAAACACCGGCAATGAGCAAACGAGTTGGGTCGCTTTTCGGATTATGCTAGAAGGTAATGCTCTTATGTAGAATTGTATGTCTCTTTTCTGCGTGTTGTGTTCAAACGCATTTGCGCACTTGCCAGCAGGATGAGTTGCTTGGGGGGGCGAGTAAGGGGAGTAACACCATCTAATGATGCAAGGAATTTTTTACTATGCCGAGGAATTTACTTCCCCAGTCTTGAAACTTTCGTTGTTATATGCGGGGAAAATAATTTTCTGAATTTCACATGCCATTATAACCAAGTTAGGCCTATTATCAAACACAAGCATTTCATTCTCATTCTGGGATATAGCCCCGTGTAGTCAGCGGCCGATGTTTCGGAGAAACATTGCCCCCCATCTTTAGGGTCGACGATTGAGCCGAGCAAGAAACCAGCGTGAAATCAGGCGGAAAATATTTCATTTTCTGTTTTACTCTGTATTCGTAAGGTCTAGAAAACCGAAATTAACGGCCGTGGGGATTCGTTGCGCTGACCACGCGACACTCTGTCCGTTAAAGTTGGCACTTACTTCGCCGACAAGCGGCGGTCGCTCGGTCGATATAGTTCGCTTGCGGACTACAGGCCACGGAGTTTGTTTTCTTTTGTTTGTGATTCATAATGTTGCTGCAGAAGAACTGTTTAAAATTGTGATATGACTGAATTTTAAGCTTATTTCAGGAAAGCTGCACAATGAAAATAAATGCGCCGCAAATTTTATATTATCGAAACCTACCGTAAGAAAGTGAACTTTATTAAAATGGTTAATTGAAATAAATTTCAAGGTATATATCAGAAGATATTTATTAATATAAACGACTGTGTTACCTCCACTTGTTATTTAAATTCTACGCAGTTTTTGGCCTTGTTTTACTTGTAAAGCTACATGTGCTTGAATGAAATCAAAGCACCCTTCTCTGCCCTTATTTTTTTTCTTTGGCACTACAGCCCCAGTGGGCCTAGGCCTACCTCCATGAACTCCGTTCACTTCGGTTTTTCTAGATCTTACACATACGGTAGGACTCCTTGGGCGGGTGATCAGCTCGTCGCAAGGCCTCTACCTGTAGACAAACACAGAAAAACGTACACACACAAACTAAACATCCATGCCCTGAGTGGGATTCGAACCCATGATCTCGCGTTCCAAGCGAGCGAAGACACTGCATGCCTTAGATCGCTCGGCTACTGTGACCGGCACCCTTCTCTGCCCTTAATAATACATATTCACGTTAACGTTTATCGTAGTCGACACAATTTTCAAACATGTTAGTCTCAAGCCATTTGACCTTTAGACTCTTTGGTATGGTTTATATATTCATTGTATTTCCGTTTAGTTTTAACTGAGTATAATCTCTGTTTAACACAATCAAAATATTAGTACTAAAGAAAGACACAAACTATTCGGTACATAATGAATGCGCACATTATGGAAGCCATGTTTCCTTCAGTTAACTTGCTCCCTCTTTCCTCTAATTAAACTGAGATTAATAGCAACAGTACTTCTAATCTCATTCTAACTGATCCACATATCAACTTAAAGTTTGTGATTATCATAATTCATTTTCTCTTTGATCTTTTTTGTTCATAACATAATAATTATTCGCTTCTTTCTCTTAATCAAGTACACATTAAATATTTTATATTGGTACTCATGGAAACATGATCCTGTCAAAATAAATATCTATAATATAATGTTACGATTCTCTTTCTGTTTCAGGTGAGTATCTGTCCTTACAACACAGAGGTCAGCTCAGTTTCTTACTGGTAAGCCTCATAATATCGCTACACCCACTTCAGCTGTAATATCTGCTCTATAATTTTCTAGCTGTCAAACTGGGTTTCTTTTTAAGCAATCCTTAACTCTTCAGAACCACGATTTGTATAGCTTGTGTGACAGAGGGTCTAGTTCCTTGGATCCTGTAAACCAACCTTTGGTCGTGTGATTTAGGCTGTAGTGTCCGAACCTCGGAACTCCTGACAGCGGTACGAGTCGCTGTGAGGAACTTGCAACTGTCCATGTGACATTTAGCGGAGTATGCAGGCAAGAGCGATACACGTGAAATCTAAATGTCAATCCCCGACCTCGACAGAATTAACCGAGCGATGAAGTAACGGGCGCCTGTTTGCCGGACAAGCATTGCAACCTGAACACACCGCACGTTTGCAGTAAGGCCCACCCAGCCTCTTATCCAGTGGGTACCAGGGGCTCTTTCCCTGGGCAAGGCGGCCGAGGAGTTAATGTGAGTGTTCATCTCCAGCTAGTTCCGAAGCCAACAGTACGTAGATCCTTACGTATTCTCGCCCACGCGCCTTCGCAGTGTAGTTATTAATTACTTCAATGTATCTGCCTATGTTATACACGTAAACGTAAAGATTACATATTTGCAGCTATAATATAGCTGTTATGGCGCTGTCACTCTGAAGGAAGAGCGTACATTCGGTGGTGTGTTTCAGGGCTGGGAGCTGACACTGATAGGTCTGCTTGAACCAGGAGATGATGTAACAAGAACTGCAAATTATAGAAGTATGAGATTTGTGAATTTTAGCTTACTTCCCCTATTTTGAAAAAAATAAAAGTAGGGTTATGAGATCGCCTTTCTATCTATATGACTGTATATGCCCTCAAGTCTTGAAAGCCGAAGTACTGGAGCCGGAACAGACGGCCGTTGCTAAGAAACTGCTCTGCAAACACATTACCGCGACAACGAATACACACGTAACAATAGAACAATTGTTGAACATAGTATTTTCTATATGGTCCGTGGCATATCAAATACTTGATTTGTGTTGAAAGTAAGATAGGTGAATATTTCTCCTCTACTGCTGTGCTATGCTATGCGATTGGGCTCTTCCCAGAACTTCTTGTTATAATTCACTCAGTATTATACGCGATTAAATGAAAAATGGAGAGAAGGGAGGGGCATGTAAAACACAACGGGGAAACAGGAAATGCGCCCAATATTTTGGTCTGACTACCTCAGCGCTGTAGACCTCTAAGAATACCTAGGCGTACAAGGAAAGATAGCATTAAAATAATATACGTTAAGGAAATAAAGTGTAAAAGTAACTTGCATCCATTGATTCAGGGTGGGACCAGTGGCATTCTTACGTCAGCACAGTTTGAAGCCTTCCATGTATAAAGCATCAAGACAGTTCTGTTCTTGCTGTAGTGTCTGGATTATGGGACCGTATTCCGGCCAGGGGGAACCAGAGTTTCGGAGGAAGAGACCGTCTCCGAATTCTGCCCAGGATACGGAAGTCATGTGGCATCATAACCTAAAAGTCCACAGTATGCATCTTCACTGACCTGAAAGCTACATATCTCATAGCCCTGTAAGATACTTCATGGTCGCCGAATGTACGTGTATATCAGCTGTTTTTCTCAAGAAGACTCTGTACCATCATATCAGTTAGGTAGGTAAATGTGAAGATATTAAGTAGTGTTGTATGAGAAATGTGCACTTACATATGATTTAATGGGTAGAAATATAATCCTTATGAGGAAAAGGCCAAAGGTTTGTTTGTACAGCGCGGAGATGTAACAAACCAACACAACTGTGCTCCGTTACGTAAAGCACGTGACTGTGTGGAAGACGATTGGTTTTAAATGATCCAGAATAGCGGGCAATAGAGCCATTTCGATGAGTTATTTTGAAGTCTGGGGGCCATGAGGGCATGGGGATCGTTCATGGTGCTGAAATAATGAACCAGATTTTTGTAAGCCAATGGGTTCTTAGCCACCACAGGGTGCGTCAGAGATTCAGTCGTCCTGATTACCACGGACCTCTTCAGGCAGTCTCATCTATCTGATCCATTCGTCCATCCATCTAACTAATGTATCTGCCTATCTATATAGCTGTCCACTTTTATCCCTACTCCTCCCACTTGAAGCATAGGGCATCCGTGAAACGTTTCGTTTCACTTCAGTTTCTTAATCTTACACAGTCGGTAGGATACCTTTGACGGGGGATCAGCCTGTCGCAAGGCAGCTACCTTCGAAGGACAACACAAACACAATAAACGCAGTCAAACATCCATGCCTTGAGTGGGAGTCAAAGCTACGATCCCAGCGTTCGAGAGGGCGAAGACATTTCATGCCTTAGACCGCCCGGCCACTGTGATCGGCCAGTGGCTCTTAAGCCGATGTTAAGGAAGGACAAGCTGGTACATGTCCCACTTTTGTAACTACTCGCAAAGGTTGAATGAAGCTGTAGTTAGCTCAAGCGAGACCTCTGGAAAGAGGACATGACATCTCAGTATTACGTCACGAAGTAATATTGGCAGCAAAGCCGGCCTAGAGGACCAGAAATGTTATTAGGCTGGGTTATAGAAACGTGGATATAATAGCCCTAAAGCAGTTTAAAACGAAAAAAAAACACACACGGAAAACATCAACGAAACGTATAGGCTTATTATGTCAGAAAATGAGTTTCCTCTGTTACATAATTCGTCCAAAACAAATGGACATCCAATCCAATTCGTATTTTGCCATAACTAAAAGCTGGAATTGTGGAAATAATTTCTTATGTGACGGCGCTTGTGCTCACGACTCTGAATTGTATTCATTACCTACACGCAGTCAGCTTTTACATTGACAGAAGTAGGGTTACTTCTCGGTTTGCCCTCTCTCTTGGAGAAGTGTTTGGCCGCAGGAGATACGAGAAATAATAGGACAATGGAGAAAATTACGTCACGAGGATGTTAACATGTTTACGGTGGAGGTTGTTAATAGAGTTTAGAACAGTGAGACATGGGGCACAAACGAGAGAAACCAATTTTGTTATGACATTGCCGTGGGGGAGAACACAAGAAGTGAGACCAGACGGGAGATCCGCATTTAGATGGATTCATGTTACAATGCCTAATAAAATAAAAACAAAACTCCTTGGCTTTAGTCCGCAAGCTAACTATATCGATCTAACGACGGCCGCTTGTCGGCCAAGTCAGTGCCAACTTTAACGGATAGACGTTGTCGCGTGGTCAGCGCAACAAATCCCCACGATCGTTAATTTTTGGTTTTCTAGACAGGAGGAATGCCTAATAACGATGTTAATTGCAGATATGCCTGCGAGATTATAATTGTCCCAATGTCGGATTAATTGAATCATTGAATACATATTGAACAACGGAGTTACTTCGTACTAGTTTGTTTTCTTCTTTTTTTTAATATTGCTTGTGGGGTGGGACTAAGTCCCTTGTACTGCGGCCACTTCTGGCCTATTGTACCAGCCCCAGATGATAGGTGAGGGTGCTTGTGGAGCAGTTGGTGGAATGAAGATTGGCAGGGGAAACCGAAGTACTGGAAGAAAACCTGCCCCAGCGCCACTTTGTCCACCACAAATCCTACTTGACCAGACCCGGGATCGAACCCGGGCCACCGCGGTGGGAAGCCAGCGACTAACCGCTTGAGCTATGGCGCGGCCCTTTGTTTTCTTCTTAATAAAACATGTATATTTTCTAAACTATCTGCTCTTCATCCAAGTTATTCATAGAATAAAGCGTATTCAGGCAACGTAAGTTATTATTCTTATAGATACATTTTAAATAAAGTCTGATTTAATGTTTATAATTACACGTAGATGTATTTACGTTAAATGTTTTGATGGCAGTGAAAATTCGTGTTATTATTTTCTGGGTTATGATATTATACAGTCTGGCAGATTATCCCAATGTTTCGGAGAAATCTACGACCTTCATCTTTAGGGTAGAATTTAAAATTAACTACATAAACTGGCAATGAAATTCAGAGGTTCAGTAGCCTCTACTGTCATGGTGCTGCTACCAAGGTGCATGTAAATTCGTTGCGAAGTTATTGGGCAAATGAAAGTGCCATCAAATTGCCTCTCCTTCCAGTCGTATTTGCGACGGGACAAAGCGAAACGCCCAGGCTTTTCTCCGAGTAGGGCTACTTCAGCTTTCCCTTGCCAGTTAAGATTCCACAACTGCTCTCTCTCTCTCACTCACACATCTATCATCCGGGGCTGCTACAATAGGCCCATTTGCAGCCGCAGTACCAAGAGACTCGGCTTCATCTCTCCTTATAAATACGGGAGACTAGACGTGTACAATCCCTCGCCTTACTCAAATAAACCCGCTATAGCTGCCCGAGAATTCTTGAGTAAGCCAGACAATGGCGAAGTTTCTGTGAACTGGAAAAGTAGCGTCAAGTTCTCACTTTGCATCGACCGTCACCGTTATGCAGGCCCGCTCTGGGTTTAAGTGAGGGAAAGCCAAATGAAGAGCCCGGATGGATAGACAAAATATCCTTAATTTCAGGAATATATTTGTAGAAATCCAGAAAAGTTTCATTTTATCCGGCGTACACAACAGACTTTAGGTTCTCATTGCTAGGACTGTGCTAACTGAATTCATTTCTGATGTGCTAGAGCCCTTGAATAGAATTATCCTTCATCCAAAAATGGCGACAGTTAATTTTGGACCGAGATGTCGTGAGAGGCCGCATGTTCTTTTTTTAAAGCAAGTCAGTCCGAATTTGGTACGCATATAGGATATTGGTGGGAAAGCCGGAAGGAAGGAGACCACCGGGAAGACCAAAACATAGGTAGGTGGACAATATTAAAGTGGATCTTAGAGATATAGGATGGGATGGTATAGACTGGATTGATCTGGCTCAGGATAGGGACAGTTGGAGGGCCTTGTGAACGCGGTAATGAACCGTTCGGGTTCCATAAAATTCTGGGAAATTCTTGAGTAGCTGCACAAATGGCGGCTTCTCAAGAAGGGCTCAGCTCCATGAGTGAGTGAGTGATGTGAGCCCGAATGTCACAGCAGGTAACTACATGTGGCAGATAATGAAGAAATAACCGTAAGTTCATTTTTTAAAAGAACCTCATGTCCCAAGGAGACCACTGTACCAAATTGGACATTTCCCGCCCAACAGTAGTCTCTAACGCCTCTGATAGATGGGGGAAGCATCGAGAGATACCGCTGAGCCAGTAGAGGCCGAACTCGCTCGCTGAGTCGGGACTGATGGCACGCACCAGTATCGGTAGGGTATAGAGACTGGTAGAATATCACAGAGGGGACGTACAATAGACCTCTGGTCGCGGTGCATGGGGAAACCCACCCCTCCAATAATAATAATAATAATAATAATAATAAAGTTCATTTTTGCATAAATATTATTTTAAGTTTTAAATCAATTTTCTGAAGTAACTAAGTTATAATTTAATTAATTTTCTTATAGAAAGTTAACTAAGAAATTTGGTCTAGTGGTAATGCTCTGGACTTCGAATTCGGGAGGTGCTGTGCTGGAATCCCGGCCGAGATATTAACTGTTCTGAATATTTCATGGTTTTCCTGAATCCCCACAAGTAAACGCTGGAAAGTACCTCGATTAGGCCACTATCGCTTCTCTCTGAATTCTTTTCAATTCATTGGTCAACAATCCTACTATTCGACGCTATACAAGGTGTCCCAGATCATAGTATCGGTCATTCTACGCAGAAAAGTGTATATGTACGAGTACTTGTGTCCTATTCCGAACGGTTTCCGAGACAGAGCTATGGATGTTATCGCCCGCTTGGCAGAATGTTAGGATGCAGCCGGAGGAGCAACACGCCATGTCCTCACACGAGTTGCAAAATACACTAGAAGTTGATGGGGGAATTTTCAGAAAAGTATTATACAAGATAAACTGTACCAACTTGAACAATACGAGTAAATACAGGTGTTAGAAACAGTACGTAATATCTCTTTCTTATCAACAAATTTTGAGCTGTACAGTGAAATGGCTCTATTTCGGAAACCGTTGGGAATAGGACGCATGTACATATACACCGATACTTTGACCTTTCCTGTTTGGACACTCTGTATATTCTGAGATACTGAGAGCATCGTAATTTTTTTTCGCTCAGTGGGGCGGTGGAGTGCAGTTGGGTCCACTCGGCACGGCGTCCACCGATTGGCCTATTGTACCTGCCCCGGGTGATTATGATGGAGAATTTGGTGGAATGAAGATTGGCAGGGGAAACCGAAGTACTCGGAGAAAACCCGCCCCAGCGCCACTTCGTCCACCACAAATCCCACTTGACCAGACCGGGGATCGAACCCCGGCCGCCACGGTGGGAAGCCTGCGACTAACCGTTTGAGCTATGGCGCTGTCATTGTTTAAAACCTTGTTTCTCTCTATAATATTTTCGGTTGAACACACAACATTTTTAAATTTCCTTCTTTCATGACTGATACTCATTTCGTATGCAGTTTCGTCAGCGGTCATTTTGCAGTTGTCTCGGATACGCTGACATCTGCTCTTTAACTTAAATGCATTCTTCATAAGTTGGGCAACCTGGACAGACAACATAAACAGAACTCATCGGTCTTCGTTTGAACTATCGACCCAGTCGTAAACTTCCGTCTGGATGGTACTGTTATTGCCATACTGAGATGTCATTCTTCCGTAAATGTCGTTACTTTTCATACCGTGACCATAAACGTCGGACTGCTGATCATTATTCTTCTGTGATGCATTGCGCCAGCCGTGCCAGTTGTGGCACAGTAATATTACAGTTCGAAAGAAAATATAGACCAGCTACCTGCTGAAGAGAGGAGTTTCATATTGGATAATGTAACATTTCTAGGCAACGCCCGCAATACGCTTACGCAACAATAGAAGCAGTGTTGCAAGAGATGTTTTCTATGTGATTCGCATTTAACTGTCCAATAAACACGCATTCTTGACAACAGAAGATGGTGTTTTCCGTGGTGCCCGTGCCGAGGAGTTATCTTTAAGACTATCGACTCTACAAGCAGTTGAGAGTTAAGGGTTCAGCTGTGGAGTGTTAACCAACGAGCAACGGAAACTGAACAGTCTCCATTGCTAACCCCAGAAAACGTCTAGTGAAGACACTGTAGACGAATAGCAAGTGTGGAGAGCTATTACCAATTAAATACTAATGTAAATAGACTGAGAAGACTTAGTGTGGAGTGATTTGTAGTGTGGAAATCGGTAATAGTGTTATAATTATTTGTAGTTACGACCTGTGAGCAGTGAGTAAATATATTCGCCAATTCGAACCCGTCTGTAGTCACTAATACACATTACAGTTATATTTTGGGGGGATGTTATGCCATATAGTCCGATAGAACTTTGCCGACGTTTCGGAAGAACTTACTGCCACCATCTTCTGCGTCGAAAAGTAAGCAAAGCGAATAACTATCAGGCAGCAAGCATGTCTTCGACCCTGAAGATGAAGGCAATACATTCCTCTGAATCGTCGCTGAACTTCTACCTGACTGCACGGCGTCACATTTCAGAATATTGCTTTGTGAGAACTTCATATCCAACAAGGTGTATATTATTTGTGTTCCAGCTTCGTCGGAGCTGCTGTCACTTTTGACGTCAATAAAATTAACCTTTCTGACTTTCCGTTGCACCTTCAAGTCGTCTGCAGAAATTGGCATCCCACGCCAACTACTTGGCCTTTTTAAATCTAGTTGAAGAGCCCTGTTCACTTTACAGTTCTGGAGGCTGTAGGACTGGGGCTGTTACCTGTCAGGTCACAAGAAGCTGTTTTGTGTCAGTGTGTACTATCATGAAGCACAATAAACCGTTTTCTGACAGAGAGAGAAGTGTGTGTGTGTGACGCGAGTGAAGGCGGATTTGAAAGCCTGGGCTTCACAACGGCCTGTCGGATTGACTGTGAGTGACGCATGTGCTGCAGTCATTCACATAGCGTCACTGGGATCCAGGGCACCATGCACTGCAGAACTCAGGGACGCAACTTCCTGTATACACATTCCTCAGTACAGTAATACGTTTGGACGGATGACTCCAAAAACTGCCACCATTTTGGAAACTTAATATGTATTGCACCATCCTTTATTTTATTTTTAGTATTTTAAGTTCTTACAACGGTGTAAGAAGAATTCTGTCTTCCTGGAATATAAGGCCGCGTGGTTCATTGAATGTAAACCGACGTTTCGGAGGAAAAATCAAAGTTCTGCTTCCTACCTGCTTTATTCTGATTTTCGTGCGTGGCTTATTCTTCGATCCTGAAGACGGAGGTAACATATGTTACATACTTTTACGAACTCTGGTCCACCGGTATTTCTTGTTTAGTTGCTTCGTGATTTATTTAACGATTATGTATGAAGTCTACAGATTACAGAGCTCCCAGCTGAAGAACACCGACGAGTGATGAATTCGGGAGGACTCTAAGCAACCGTTACTTGTTTTAAGAAATCGTGGATGGGACTTGAGAAAGACCACGAAGTAAACATGCAGGTTCGATTGACTAGCAATTCAGATTCGAACTCGCGATCTCGCGATCATAAATGAATTACGTCACCGTTACATCATTCCCCTGCACACAAATCTTACGGATGTAAAGATTATTTACATTTTTCATTCGTTCATCAATGGCTCTATGGCCCTTTTTTTTTTTTGGCCCTGACCTCTTCTTCAGTTTCGTAATCTTTTTTTTACACAGTCGGTAGAACTCCTTGGGCGAGTGTTCAGCCCGTCAAGAGGCCAGTACCTACACACGGGGCAACACAAACAGATTAAACGCACACACAGATATCCATGCCTTAAGCGAGATTCGAACTGACGATCCCAGCGTTCAAGCGACCGAAGACAATTTATGCCTTAGACAATGCGGCCATTGTGATCGGCGAGACTATTTACACTTTCATGAATTTTATTGCGCTCTTCCGTATTGGTCGATTAATCAAAATCAATTTTGATACGTTGTGTGTTTTTCAAAAGGTTTGTTTTGCGGGTTTGCAGTAACTGGTGTTCTCTCATAACATGCCCAATTGTTACTGCTATAATTGCGTTCAGTTTCCGCGCCATTTACTTCGCTGTTCTGTCGAAATAACAGTTACGGATATATTTCAGCGCGTGGTCCGCCTGCTCGCTCGCTTGGTACATTCACGAGTTCTTGCGACATTTAGACGGGTCCGAAATAAATAATCGCTTCAGTACACGAGACATTGAGCACGTTTCTGTAACTGTCTCCCATGTCGCAACTAATCATAACACTCTGCCTCCGATAATTCTCATTAACGGACAATGTTTATCTTTTTTTTAACGACGGTTTACCAGCTGCATACGTTGTGCAGCGCCGGATGAGAAAGAAAAGATTAAATTTGGTTGTGGCCATGGCCTCCTTTAAAGAATCAGCCCGAAATTTATCTGGAGGAACTGATAGAAACCATGAAGTACCTCAGAATATCCAATTCCTCGGGATTCGAACTGAGCAATTAACGACTGAGAAACAATAGTAGCGTTCGGTTATAACGGTCATCATTCGCTTGGATGTGGCTATGAACATGATCTTTATACATGTATCTATTGCTATGTTATTTAATAACGGTGTTTGAACTGCATATACAGGGGCCCAAACGCCAGTTAACTGGTTAGTAAAACGTAGACTAAAATACGTTAGAAATTTCTTTATTACCTATTGAATTTATAAAAATCGTTTGAAATGAAATCCTGTGTATTAGATGCACTTTCCGCAATACCGTTCTACAAATCTATTGGCAGACTTAAGTCTCAACATTCCCGTTAATACGAGAAGATATTTTAGGTTGACTGACTTTTGGGCCACTCCGTATGGTGTAGCATCGAATTAGATTGGAGGTTGATGGATGGAAAATGGTTATTAATCACTCGTTATTGGTCCTTTCGAAGGCCTGTAGAGACTGAAGAAACTAATGTAAATCCTCAGGCCAAGATTCGAATTCGGTACCTTCAGAATGCATGTTTTTTTTTATTCGCATAGTTGGGGGTGGAGTCCAGTTGGGTCCACTCGGCACGGCGGTCACTGATTGGCCTATTGTACCTGCCCCGGGTGATTATGATGATGGAGAATTTGGTGGAATGAAGATTGACAGGGGAAGCCGAAATACTCTGAGAGAACTCGCCCCAGCGCCACTTTGTCCACCACAAATTCCACTTGGCGAAACATGGGTTTGAACCCGGGCCTCAGCGGTGGGAAGTCAGCAACTAACCGCTTGAGCTATGGCGCGGCCTTAAAGACTACTGCCGCTACATCAACCTGTTCTCTGTAGAGCCTGCGCAGTACTTGGGACAGAGTCAAACATGTTTGTCCATTTTGCTAACGAACCTTCTTTCGGTAATTGTTGAAGTTGTTTACTTCGTATTTTATTTACCGAAACTGTAACGACTGCGGAAGTTGTTTAATAAAGAGACAATGACTATACACGACGAACATGAAGGCGAGTGGGGATAGAAAAGTCGTGGCCTATTCAGAGATTCATCTCGAAGGAAGAAAGAAATCCACAAAATAACCGTGCGTCTACCTCGAGAGAATTTCTGCGCTCCTGGCTGTGTTACGGCAGATACTCGTAGGTCCACACATATATATAACGGGGAGTATTGGCAGTGCTGTGGCTGTGAGGAAAATTTGTAGATAAGCCGGTTTGGACCATTTTTCATGTCCAATGGCAGTTTTCTGGTTACATTTCAGAAGTGGTTTTAAATTTTAATTCCAGGAAGGAATACGGATTCTGTTCGAACTTCCTTCTCATCATAAATATTCTATCGATTCAGCGTCCTTGCCACGAACCGTGGAGTGTAACCTCCTGCCCAGATCCTTTCATCATTGAAGAGAAGCGGCTTATGTTCGGGAGGGAACCGACTGCCTACGGTTTGATCAAATAAAGAAACAAATGCACGACAATCCATAGACCGGGGCATCCCTGTAACGGAATTACGAACAAGATGGGAAAAGGGCACAGCGCTTTTCATAGACGTACAGTCTCCTTCAAGAAATCCATCTTAATAACAGATGAAAGGTCGAGTTGTCCCTGTGCTCAACGGATTTAAGCACTACGTCATGAAGGCGTATGGGGGGGTGGATGTATAAAACCACGTTTTCCTGACCTCGGCACTAGTTGGAGGTGAGTGATCTGCTTCACGCCCCGGCCGCTTTATCCCCGGTACCCATTGGATAGGAGGTTGGGTGGACCCCAGAGCCGGTATGGACGACTGAAGAAGTGAAAATTCTTGACCGTACCGGGACCCGAACTCGTCGAAAATAATTATGTGGGGGGGCACATATATTGAAGAGTAGAGAGTTTATCTGAAATAAGTGTTGAGGCTTACTAGTTTGTGGGATATGACGCTGTTAGTTTTTGTAGATCGTTACCGACTTTTCGGAATAGAATATTACCTACGTCTTCCGGGTAAAAGAATAATCGTCTACACTAATACTCTAGGCAGAACGTTCCTCCGAAACGTCGGTAAAATGCACAAAAGTACACGGCATACGGCAGGTTTCTTATTGACGGCCATGAGAATCGCGAACCATGTTCTAACTGTTGAGGTTATACGAGCATAAAATTAATTGTAGTGGCGCTGTGTTTATGAATGGTAAATATTTAGAATTTCGGTGGAATCGCTGCTGAGAGAAACTGCTTTTCTGAGAATGTCCTTTAAAGCGGATAAGGGCCTAGTTCCAGTTCATTGTAGCTAACAAACTCTGTGGTCATTTCGATCATGAAAACTGGGACATGGCCTGTTACTGTGTTAACGTGTTTGCAAACATTCTGTATGTTGTAACTTGGAGTAACTGCATTCAGATGATGCCAACGCGAGTGTGCAATGTGTCACCTTGTAACTGTGCGTTCAGGTGACATGTATATGTCTAGTTCATAGAGTCAACGAATATTATCTACATAAAACCACGTAATCTTCAAGGGTAGGTATAGCATGTAAAAATGTTCACATTTTTCGTCCTTAAAATATTTTATTTACGCAAATTAGCTTAAAGAGACCTTCTACGGTTAACAAATACGACACGATATAGGAACATATGGAAAGTGCGCAGTTTTCTCTGATTTGTGGGTGGATGTGACTTTGCAGCCCAGCAGTGTGTGAAGTCTATATTTTTCTTCAAGAGTACGTTCTTTTGGGTTGTGACGTCACGTAGTGTGATAGAAGTCCACCGACGTTTCGAAGTAACGTACATTACAAAGTCACTGCTTAGCATCGTGTCTATACGCCACACTATCAAAAGACATACTAAGAGGGTCCGTAAATTTTATTATTCTTGTTCTGTATTTTATTAACATGATAACTAGTCTTCGGATTATAAAGGCAGAGAATTTACTCGACCGAGCATGGACTCGACGGTATGGACTCTGGTGCATGAAATTAGTCACAGAATATTGTCTCAACCGTCTGTACCAGTTCTCTTGCCAGTGTCAGAGACAAGAGATCAGCTCCACGTGAAGTCAGATAACTTGAGAATTAGAGCGAAATGGCGTCCAAGAACAGACAGTTTATGATGTTACCTTTAGAATTTTTTTTTGTCAGAGCATTAATGCTAAACAATTCCGTATGGCTTTTTCTTACGTATGACGTAAGGTTACTCTTTAGGCCATGCCATAGCTCAGACGGTCAGTCGTTGGCTTCCTACCGCGGCGGCCCTGCTTCGATCCCGGGTTCAAGTCATGTCGGATTTGTGGTGTACAAATTGGCACTGGGGCAGGTTTCCTCCGAGTACTTCGGTTTCTTCTGCCAATTGCTCCACAATCACTATCATCTGTCATCTGAGGCCGGTACAATAGGCCAGTGGTGGCCTCAGTACCACGTGACCCAGCCTCACCCCACTGAGAAGTGTACTCTTTCACATAGCAACACCTCGTGCTTCTTAATATAGGTAAAGGTAAAGCTGCCCCTGTGCTTAAGTAATTAAACACTACGCCATGAAGGCGTAAGGAGCAGTGGGTTCCACATTTCCTTGACCTCGGCACAAGCTGGAGGTGAGTGGTCAGCTTCACGCCCCGGCTGCTTTACCCCCGGGGAAAGAGCCCCCGGTATCCATTGGATAGGAAGTTGGGTGGGGCTCCAGAACAGGTCTGGACAACGTGAAGAAGAGAAAATTCTTGACCACGCCGGGACTCGAGCTCCGACCCCTCGGTCGTCCAGCCCGTAGCCAGTCGCTATACCGACTGCGCTATCCCGGCTCCTTCTTAACGTAGGAACTTACTAAATTGAATAGATGTATGTAGAAAAGACAAAGCTAAGGATAAATACGCTGTTAAAGGCTGAAGCCCCGTGGCAGTATACTACGCCGTAGATTAATTAATTCAAACACGGGCGCCATTATCCCCGTTTCATCTCTGCTAATTTTGATGGCGCAAAAATTATTTTGAAATCGTCTCTGGCTTTGCTGCCTGTATTCATTTCCAAGGAGTTTTATTCCAGGATTTTGTCTGAGTTTTCTGAAATGTGAACACATTTTAATCCAGGACAGCTTTCGAGTTAAATGGTTTATAAAACATGAGGCTCGACTGTATACACGTATGTTTGAAGGTAATAGAGCCGTCAATATGTTGAATTACAAAACATTTCAGTAAAATTAGAATTAATTTCGCTCTGTATGTTCCCGCAGCACATGTTTGTGTGTCTCCCACTAACAAGGAAATCAGCGTAGTTAAGGAAAAGAAGCGCCGTGCCGTGTCGCTAGCTGTCTCTCGTTGCGGCCCGAGATAAGCCGTATGTTAGGTCGTATGGGATTTGTAGTGAACAAAATTGCACTAAAACAGATTTATATAGTGTTTCGGTTTCCTCTGCCAATTTTTATTCCACCAACTGCTCCATATCCATTTGCTGTACTGTTCCAATACTGACAGCGTCCTTGAATGTTTAAAATATTGTGGCGTGCCAGGACTCTGGAATGTAAACTTCCATGGAAACGCAATAACAGTGGGCCGTTGCTTAGGAACACCTTAAGCAACAAAGGCGTTTCCCCGGAGATGAAAGGACAACAAAAGTTTCGTTGCATAACAGTGGCCGAGATAAAAGGCTCCTCCTACATGGTGCGCTATATTCCGTCCGAGACCAGGTTATAAAAGTCCAGCTTCAGCAAGAGTTGAGTTTAGTTTGGCTTCGACTGTACCAGAAGCTGGAGATTGTGATAATGAAATTGTGAATAACTATACTTGCAAGTGTAGAGGAGATTAGCCAATAAACATATTGGCCCAATCCGAGATCTGCGTGAATGTATTTATCGCGTTACCTAGGCAACACGCGACAATATGTACAGTTTCTAGATTATTGAATAAAAGCCTTAGCACGTCATTTAAATTGTTGTTATTATTTCATTTTGTTTTGCGTGTGCCATATTTACCTATTAGTGTTCCGTAGTGTGTGCTTCTAGTTGTGATAACTGAGTCATGTCTTGCATTAAGATTGGTCTCGCTAGATATTCCTGTTTAAATTTCGTAGTGTTCATTATTACCGGGTTCCCTGGTGTCTAATTTTATATGTTATGGACCTACATTGCAGTAAGAATCATCAGTCCTTGCACTCAATATTTTTAAGAACCATGATTATTAAATCTATACATATTAAACTTTGTGAAAATGAAATACCGGGTGAGTCTAGGTTATTGGCCGGATTTCCCTGGCCTATGAGCGGCAACCCAGACAATAATCTAGACTCACCCGGTATTATATAAACACTTAAGTTCGAATATAAAAATTTGGCTGCGGATTTGGTCGAATAAACATGAAATAATTTTGTAAAAACTTATTTCAAGAAATACATGTATATATTTAATGATATTTAAAATATTTAACAAACACTTTTAGTTCATTAAATATATTTTAATGTATTTTATAAGAGGTTGACTTTATTGCTCACTAGACGGAATGTTTACGATCTAATAAAGTTTGTAAAACATTTAGGCCTTTGTACGTTGTTTGTAATAGTGCAGCAAAGTAAGTAAAGGTAAAGCTGTCCCTGTGCTTAAGTAATTAAGCACTACGCCATGAAGACGTATGGGGGAGTGGATATATAGATCCACATTTCCTTGACCTTGGTACTAGCTGGAGGTGAGTGGTCAGCTTCACGCCCCGGCCGCTTTACTTCCGGGAAAGAACTCCCGATACCATTGTATAGGAGGTTGAGTGGATACAACGATTGGAGAAGTGAAAATTCTTGACCATCCCGGCAATCGAACTCCGTCCCCTCGGTCTCTATGCCGACTATGCTATCCCGGCTCCTAGGAATAAGGCAGTGGACCTTCTAATTTCATAAAAGATGGGGAACTTCTTTACCAGCTGAGTGACAGTAACCGTCTCTGCAATAACCCTTCTCCTTGGTTAGTTGCTTTGTTAGTTGTAAGCGTGTATGTAGGAATTTCTTAAATATCTCCAGTTCTCCAAGTGGACGGTAGGAAATACGTTGACACTTGGTCTGTACGTGACTTTCCCTTCCAGTCTGAAAACAGTTAGCTGTATTTTCGAACAGCTGCAACGGTTCTACCTGACCCGTGAAATCCTTTCACAACTCAATCCATTTGATTTTCACGTCTGGCAGAATCCAGATGTCAGTGGCCCCTTTTATGTCACACATTACAGCAAGAATTCCCCATTAAGCTTTGACCTGCGTATGCCTTAATTTAATAGGCAATATGCATGTGTGACGTATCACGTGGGCCTACTTGTGCCAGTCATTTGCGAAATTGCTCTGCCGTTTCTGAAAATTTAATGATCTCGTCTTTCGGAATTATATTACTCGCTAAAGTTAACGATGAAATCTGGTTTATTTCGAAAATAAAATTCTTTCCCAGTTCAATAATGAGATTTGCAGTGCGGTCTCATGGCAGTTAGGGGATGATAATTAATTAAATTTACGGGAGGATGACAGCTCCGAATAGGTCGAAAGATGCATATGAAGGTTGAGAGTATTATTGAAGGTGCACGTTCTTCGCTGCCAGTGGCTGTAACATAACCCGGGACAACTGAAACTGGAGCTGAAATAATCATCCTTGATGGGAGGAGTCAGTGGAAGAATGGTTTAAGATCCAGTCAAAACCTATGAAACTTTGGGCCAATTGTGTGGAGGATTGCGTAATAGGTAAAGGTAACGCTATCCCTGTAACAGGCCGTGGAGCCCCATAGGGTTGTGAGACGTCGAGGCTCCTACATTTTCTAGATAATCGGCTCAGATATGTCGGTGAAGTTGTCAGCCTTACTTGTCTGCGCTTTACTCCCCAGGAAGATTCCTAGTACTCGTTTCTGTTAGAGGCTGGGTCGAGTCTAGAGCCATATTGTGGCTAGAAGGAGGAGATCAATAGAAAAATCCAACGAGCTCATCATGAATCGAACCCGCGACCTTCAGGCTTATAGCATAGTGCCTCAACCAAATACGCTGCCACATTCCCCAAGAGAAATGGCGTAGAGAGAAGAAAATTGTTTAACAAATATTCGGTAGTTTTCTTAGAACTTAAAATAATATTAAAATAAGATTTTTACTTACATTTTTATAAGGAATTTCTTATGTCTTTTGACTCTGATCTTGCAGTTCATAGAGCCTGCAGTAGTTACGTAAAACACGAAGCGATACTCTGTTAAGCTATAAATATAGAAAGGATAAAAATTGTTCTAGGATTTTGTTTCTTCTAAAGGCGGGTTTACACTGGGGCAACTTAAAGCAACCTAGTTGCCCCTCCTCGGGCGACTATGTTTGCTGTCCAATTTATCAAGCAGCATGCGGCCAAGAGCAACCGTTGCCGCATGAGACCGACCCCATTTACACCCATAGCGACTGGTTGCTTCAATTTTTACGTCAGTTTGTGTAGAGATGTCACTGCAGGCAGGTGCTGCTGCGGCTTGTCTCATTTTGAGCAGGAGAAGAAAACGGCAGAGCAGAGTGTGGTGCAGGAACATTTTTATTAATAGTGATGTACCTTGCAATGACTTTGTTAAGAGACTTGTTGCAGATGATGGTTACTTGTGTAAAAATTTTAGTCCCATGTGTAAAGGAGACTTCGATTACCTTCGGGATATGGTAACTCCTCTCATTTCAAAATCCGATACAAATTTTCGCTATAGTATACCGCCTCAAGTGAAACTCCATTTTACAATGAGATTTTTGGCTACTAGAGACTCATATAATTCATTGATCTACCTTTTCAGAATATCTTTATAATTGGGATCCCGCAAATCCCACAGAATGCTCTTTTCGCGGTATTCTTCGATAAGACACTTGGCTTTATCCGTGTCCCAACTCATGACGCCGCATGCGAGTAGGCAACTGAACCCACTAGCGGCCTGGAGCAACTAGAGGACTCATGCGGTTGCGCTACCCACTACCTGCAAGTGAGCAACTTGCAGCATGCGGCACGGTTGCCGATGGTTGCCTCAGTATAAACCCGTCTTTACACTAAGTGTTTGTCATGGCGAAATATGTTTCGAACTAAATTTGTAGAGAAAAATGAAACATGCATTGCATACCCAGTACACTTGTCCTTAAATGCTTCGGTTTTCGAGAGAGAAGATTCAAATTAAGCGAACTCGGTAAGTTGCTATGCTGTGCCTGAAATATTTTTCTTAATAGATAATTTTGTTTTCACTTTATTTTTCCTTCGAATTACATTCTGTGTGCATCAATCTGTGAAGAGTGTACGTGGCTGTCAACTTTAATAATAATCAATAACTAATCTTCATTAACATTTAAATCGCAAAGTCGCAAACACAGCGCTCTAATTTCGTTTAGTAATGAGTCTGGCCTACAGAATGCGTTGTGTGTGGAATGATAAACTCCGCTAATGTTAGTTCAGTTCTGTTTCGTGATTGGTGTACAGGTATTGCAAGAAAGGCAGCTTTCAAGGCTCTAATATAATTACTGGCGTATTTTTAACGTGATTGAAAAGCGGAACTGCGTTATATAAATTGATCAGATATCTCATGAAGATCATTTCATTATTTGCTAGTAGCCACCAATTTCTTTACGAGCAGGTTGGCAGAAGCGATAACGCTTCTTGTATTCGGGAGGCGTCTCGATCGATTCTCCCCCAGCACATCGACTACCTTGGTCTATTTTTGTTGTTGTTATATTCATTTCCCCCAGAGTAAAAGCCGGGATAGTACCTTAGATTCGGCCACGACCGCTTCCTTCCATGTCCTTTCCAAGTAATTATTCGTTGTCATGCCGACTTACGCCATTATAGTCTTCAATCAGGGGACTTACTCACTCATGGAGCTGAGCCCTTCTTGAGGAGCCACCAATTCTGCAGCTACTCAAGAATTTCCCGGCATTTTATGGAACCCTAACGTTCATTACCGTGTTCACAACAGCCCTCCACTGGTCCCTATCCTGAACCACATCAATCTAATCCATACAATTCCATCCTATATCTCTAAGATCCATTTTAATATTGTCCATCCACCTACGCCTTGGTCTTCTCAGTGGTCTCTTTCCTTCTGGCTTTCCCACCAATATCACGTACGCATTCTTCGTCCCCCCATTCGTGCTACATGCCCTTCCCCCTCATTCTCCTTGACTTGATCATTCTAATTACACTTGGAGAAGAGTACAATTTATGAAGCTCCTCATTATGCAGTTTTCTCCAGCCTACTCTCACTTCATCTCTCTTCGGTCCAAATATTCTCCTCAACACCCTGTTCTCAAACACCCTCAATTTATGTTCCTCCCTTAACGTCAGAGACCAAGTTTCACACCCATACAGAACCACAGGCAAGGGACAGTGTCGTTAAGTAAACTACGGAAAATGAGTAAATGAGTATCTAAATGGAATTAAATAAAACTATTCATAGTTGTTAGATGAAGAGCCAAACTGTGCCGCTACGTAACAAACGCCTGAAGACATCTCATGAAGCACAGTGGTTATTATACGTACACCTGCCCTAATATTAAAACGACTACGTTTTTCCTGCTGACTATGTTTTTGTGTTTTCATACGATTCACTAATAAATAGTATTTTTTTATTGCTAGTGGGTCCCTTGTACTGCGGCCACTTCTGGCCTATTGTACCAGCCCCAGATGATAGGTGAGGGTGATTGTGAAGCAATTGGTGTAATGAAGATTGGCAGGGGAGACCGAAGTACTCGGATGAAACCTGCCCCAGCGCCACTTTATCCACCACAAATCCCACTTGACCAGACCCGGGATCGAACCCGGGCCCCCGCTTGAGCTATGGCGCGGCCCAAATAAACAGTAACTCTTTCTCTAATTCACATTAAACAGCTGGTGTTCACAGTGGAAAGGCAGAGCATCTCTGTGAAGGAGGAACTGTGTTTTAAAACAATGCTAGTAATGCGCGTATTTAGATCACATCCATTCTTCAGTGGGTTAGAGAGAAACAGCCCTCCCTGTACTGGGCTCTTGCATACAACCCAGTTTCCATTCGCGATAGTCTGGGAACGCCCACGGGCGGAACAGAACTTCGTAACATCAGGTTGCGTCCTTGTTCCTGATTGCTGTCCCCTTACCTAATTTCCAGAGCTGATTCTACCTTCGTATTTTCCTGATGCTCCTCACTCGGAGCATAGGGCATCCGTGAAACGCTTCTTTTCACTTCAGTTTCTTAATCTTAGACGGTTGGTAGACTCCTTGGACGGGTGATCAGCCCGTCGCAAGGCCGCTACCTACACAGGACAGCACAAACGCAGAATAAACGTAGACATCCATGCCTCGAGTGGGACTCGGACCCACGACCCCAGTGTTCGAGCGGTTGAAGACATTTCATACCTTAGACCGCGCGGCCACTGTAACCAGCCCAGAGGTCGNCAGAGGCATTGGAAACTACTTGGGCGGGAAATTGTTGCCTAGTTTTGCTTAGAGGTCTCCTAGACTACGGAGGCCGCTCTATTATGGAGGTGTATGTCACGATAATACTTAGGCATGCAGCCGACTTCCAGTGTTTCAGAGAAACATGATGTGTCTCCACCTGCAGGATTTAGGTGTGTAGGCTGAGGAATGGCTGGGTTAGATAGGCCTCTTGCAAAGTGTTGGTTTATAGGCACATCAGTATCTTGGCCTATACACTCCTGGACGGAAGTCAAGTGAAAAGACTTCTTACTAACTCCTTATAAAATCAAACAAAATTAAATATTTGTCGAACTGTACCGTGATCTGACTGACCGTATATACAACCGAACAGGTTTATCGAGCGATAAAGCAGTAGACTTACTCTTATATTCGGGAATTGCTTCATCCAAATCTCGGACGGGACATCGGTTATATTTTTTCGTGGTTTTTCTCAGCCATCCAAGGCGAATTCTAGGAAGTTGTCTCGATTATACCACTATCGGTTCCTTCTAAAGCTTTTCTGAATCATCGTCCATTAGTCATCCAGTTATCCACTGCTATATACTCTCCTTAATGACAACGCTGTCAAATAATCCATTTAAATAACAGTCTATAAGGTAAAGGTAAAGCTGTCCCTGTGCTTAACTAATTATGCACAAAGCCATGAAGGCGTATGGCGGAGTGGATGTATAGATCAATATTTTCTTGAACTCGGCATTAGTTGGAGGTGAGTGATCAGCTTCACGCCCCAACCGCTATACCCCCGAGAAAAAGCCACCAGTACCCGTTGTATAAGAGGTTGGGTGGACCCCAAAGGCGGTATGGATGCATGAAGAAGAGAACATTCTTGCCCCACCGGGACTTCTCCTCCGTCCTCCAGCCCGTAGCCAGTCGCTATACCGACTGAGCTATCCCGGCTCCTAAATAACAGTCTATACCATTTTAAAATAACCGTACGTATTGATTTAAAAAATTGTAATAAAAAGTTTGTATGTGGTCAGTGGCCGGTCACGGAAGCCGAGCGGTCTAAGGCATGTACTGTCTTCACTCGCTTGGAAACCGGGATCGTGGGTTCGAATCCCACTCAGGGCATGGATGTTTAGTTTGTGTGTGTGCGTTTTTCTGTGTTTGTGTACAGGTAGAGGCCTTGCGACGAGCTGATCACCCGCCCAAGGAGTCCTACCGTATGTGTAAGATCTAGAAAAACCGAAGTGAACGGAGAAGTTCATCGAGGTAGGCCTAGGCCCACTGGGGCTGTAGTGCCAAGGAAAAAATAAATAAATAATGTGGTCCAGTGAAGTCTTAATAAACGGTGAAGATAAAATAAATCAGATGAGACAATACAAGTCTGCTTTCTCGAATGTGCCAGGAAGGGGGCCACGCAGACCCAAATGAGAAAGTTCGGTTGGAACGGGATAGGAATCTTCAGTCCTGAAAATATAGGCAGCGTTTTCTTCCGAAACGCCGGTACCCGCCTACAGGACTGCTCTGTCACAACCCAGAAGGCCACAGTCTGAATAACCCCAGCCGGTTACATAAGGGGCCTTCGGGCCTTGAAGAACTAATAACTGTTCGCGCAGAATTATTTTAAATGTAAATGCGGCTGTCACTTATATCATCAATATGACTTTTGAATTATTCTTGACTTTACAAGATTGTAACGATGCTAATTCAGACTCTAAACATACCCTCGAACAAACTCCTCTATTTCGTCTACTACCAAAACAAAATATTGTCAACAGTGCAGCCACTCTCTGATGATCCGAAGAAAATACGAGGTAACTGTTATAGCCATGTATTATTAACCTTACCTTATTAATTTAGAATACACAATCTGGAGAACGAGGCGTAAATAGAGGATTGTATTAAAATGCATCATAGAGTAATAAAGATTTAGATGTGGACTGGGAGAACGAGGCATAAGTAGAGGATAATATTAAAATGCACCATAGAGTAATAAAGATGAAATGTGGACTGGGAGAACGGGGCATAAGTAGAGTTTAATATTAAAATGTACCATAGAATAATAAAGATTAAATGTGGACTGGGAGAACGAGGCATAAGTAGAGGATAATATTAAAATGCACCATAGAATAATAAAGATTAAATGTGGACTGGGAGAACGGGGCACAAGTAGAGGATAATATTAAAATGTACCATAGAGTAATAAAGATTTAGATGTGGACTGGGAGAACGAGGCATAAATAGAGGATAATATTAAAATGCATCATAGAGTAATAAAGATTTAGATGTGGACTGGGAGAACGAGGCATAAATAGAGGATAATATTAAAATGCATCATAGAGTAATAAAGATTTAGTTGTGGACTGGTTTTATCTGACTAATGATAGATCCAGTGGCAGGCTGTTCTGAACATAGAACTGAACCTTCGGATTTTAGTGAGGTAACCATTTTCTTGGCTAGTGTAGCGACTATTGCCTTCTCTCAGTAGACCTACTCCATGGAATTAGTTTATTTCTTTAAAGACTGAATTTTTTCTAAGTAATACATAAAAATTCAGTCCGTACCTCACAGGAAACGCAGTGCGTCTCCGGTACAAAGCACAACCGGTTAATGCTGTTTAAGGAAACAGCCGCTGTTTATTGTGAGAAGCACAGGAAACACAAATGCACTCTGTGGGCAGAATACAGAGTTTTACTGTGCTAAAGCAGGTGGTACATGTACCACTGAGCTCTAAAGGGTAAAGTTATTTGACCATAGATTAAAATAAGCGGCTTATACGTGCGAAATTTTTGGTTGCCACACTATATTCTGCAAGAGGTTCTGCTAATTGCTTTGTGCACACGGGAATTGTGTTGCAACGTCGAGTAGTCTCCGCCATAATTCGAACAGTTGTAGCGTAATCTCATNCCCCCCCCCCCCGCGGGGCGGGGGGGGGGGGGGGGGGGGGGGGGGAAGCCATGAACCAGTACCGTTTGTAAATACGCGGCCTTGTGGCGTTACTTAAACCATTGTTGCAGGTTGGACTTCTCCTGGCGCCAAGCCACGATTCACACTGACTGCCAGCTGTTTTGCAACACGACATATCGCTTCGTCGATAAAAGCAAATATCTGCGTATCCAGTGTAAGCCAATACATGAACACCTCGCAAGATTTTTGTCCAGTAATCTTGTATTAAGCCGGTCACGGTAGCCGAGCGGTCTAAGTCATGTACTGTCTTCGCTCGCTTGGAAACCGGGTTCGTGGGTTCGAATCCCACACAGGGCATGGATGTTAATTTGTGTGTGTGCGTTTTTCTGTGTTTGTGTACACGTAGAGGCCTAGCGACGAGCTGATCACCCGCCCAAGGAGTCCTACCGAATGTGTGAGATCTAGAAAAACCGAAGTGAACGGAGAAGTTCATGGAGGTAGGCCTAGGCCCACTGGGGCTGTAGTGCCAAGGGTAAAAAAAAATCTTGTATTAGCCATGGTTTTGGACATGCTGTATGAATATGATGGTCAGTGTCAAACAGCTCCGTATCTTCTTACTGTGGCTTTTAAATTCCGGACACGATCTCGTAACCACGTCATGCGGAACGCTTCTGACGTCACCACGTGCCAGGATACCAAGGGAGCTTCCCGTGAGGGAACACTGACCTGAGCATCTCACTTAGTGCAGAAGCAAGCGGCCTCCGTAGTCTAGGGGTAACGTTCCCACCTCATGACTCAAGGTACGCGAGTTCAAACCCGGCGGAGGTCCTGGAATTTTTAAGGGCGGAAGTCCTCCGGGAGGGACTTTAAGCCGTGGGTCCCGTGTCGTAATTTTACGGCACGTAAAAGAACCTCATGTCTCTAGGAGACCACTGAGCTAAATTAAGGACATTTCCCGCCCAACAGTAGTCTCTAACGCCTCTGGTAGATGGGGAAACATTGAGATACCTCTGCGCCAGTAGAGGCCGACCTCGCTGGCTGAGTAGGGACTGATGGTAAGCACCAATACCGGTAGGGTATAGAGGCTGGTAGAAGATTATAAGGGGACGCACAATAGATCAAACTGGTCGCTGTGCATGGGCAAACCCACCCCGTCCAATAATAATAATAATAATAATAATAATAATAATAATAGTGCAGTAGCATATAGGCTTATTTCGTCGAGCGTCACCTCTGCTCTTTGTTCGCATTTATGACGCGATTAGACGCAAAGGTGACGTTCTTTTTAACGCCGGGGCATACAAACCAAATGTGTCTGAGGCAAAGCGACTATAAGAACGATCTGTCCCTGCTTCTATTGTACAATTAGAAGGGAATTTCACGTTTAACGTCTCAAAATGTACGTCCCCTTCTCTGAATGTCTTATTGACCTTGTTTCTGTACACAGCGAAAGAGAAATGAAAGGTAATTTTAAGGCCAACAAAACGTATAGAAAGGAACGTCCCCCCCCCCCACCAATTAAGTTCACATTTGAATGAAATGTTTTCGGTTTATTCGGCTTTTAAATAGAAGGATGAGACATTTAGAAACGGGTTTTCTCGTGACACTGATGATGAAACTAAAAGCAGATTTGTGGAACAAATACGTGTAATATAAATTGTGTTCGAAATAGAGGTATGAATTTATTTTCTAGTAGATGCTGTGATTCTTTTCTGCGTAGAAGAACGCATAATAATTACTTATGGAGCTGAGTCCTTCTTGAGGAGAAGCCAAATCTGTAGCTACTCAAGAATTTACCACCATTTTATGGAACCCGAATGTTCATTACCTCCACTGGTCCCTATCCTCAGCCAGATCGATCCAATCCGTACCATCCTATCTCTCTAAGATCCATTTTAATATTGTCCACCCACCTACGCCTTGGTCTTCCCAGTGGTCTCTTTCCTTGTGGCTTTCCACCAATATTCCATATGCATGCTTCTTCTCCCCCATTCGTGCTACATGCCCAGCCAACCTCATCCTCCTTGACTTGATCATTCTCATTATACATTGGCAAACCAAATTAGGGGTTCTCGACTAAATGTAAATTACTGGCAACACTGTTCTGGTCTCAGCTGCACAGCCCTCTGAGGTACAGAAATACGGGGGGGGAGGAAATATGATTAAACTTACCAGAGGTTATCGTGGAGAACAGATGGCTTGGCGATATACAGATTATTGGAGAATATTGTTTCGTTCTTTCATCCTCTATTTGTAGCGCTACAGTAGCTACAGAAATCTCGTCTAGCGTTCAAGCACCCACACTTCATCCAGGATTGTTATCTGTTGTATTTTGGTATATCTAATTTGGTAACTTTGTCGCAGAAATAAACCCTCTATCCTAGAGATGGGCTGCCGACCTTGGATTACATCTCTCGTGTTTGTGTTGCTGATCCACTTTCAACCGAGAATTATATTTAGCCTCTATAACCCAAGTGGCAAGTTGTTGATAGATTCGCAATGTCAGACTGCTTGTGTCTGAGAAATAAACTCTTAATAATCTCGCGGTCGTTTTTATTGTGTGCGTTCTTGTGCAGTCTTATTAACTTATAACTGTACTTACATTTTATTAGCGAGACACTTTGGAAGGTTTTGTCTCAAAAGCAAACTTTATGCTCAGTATCTAGGAATGACCTTGATGTTCCTATGTAAGCATCTCGACCGCTCTTGCTCTCAAAATAAATCTATTAGTGTGGCTCGTGTTTGATGTAGCATCCTGTAGCCACACTTCTGTCGCAGCTTTGGATTTCTCTGATCTCGAAAATCAGTTCTCATCTCTTTACGTGGGCCGATCTTGGTTCTTGGATTCTGAGGGCGTGTGAAGTCCGCGAAATATGAAAATATTTGCGAATTTTGAGAAGCGAAGAATTTGTGGTAGATTATTTGAAGGCCAGTTTACCGCCCACAGACCCTATTGACCTAAATTTCTGCTGAATTCGGAAATAGTGCCTTCTGTTCCTGAATTTATCACTGTGCAACCAGCTGTACATTCGTCTATGTTAAATAATGAATCGAAACGTGAACACTAATAGAACAGTGCCCTTCAGCTAATCTGCTCGGTTCTGATGGTCCCATCATCTCCACACATGATAACAGCTGCAATATTGCCGCCCGTCGCTGTTGTCACGGAAGAACCAAGTTGTTACCTAACTCGCCGACCTTGAAGCTTCACTCACAGTTTGTGTGAGGCACCCTGTACCACGTTATCTCCCCCCTCTCTGCCCCCCCTCCCGCTAATGTAATCTGCGGCAAGTCAGCTGTGAGGTGGACTACTTAGCAGCGCCTCGCAACCAGCAGTGGGTGCACGAGTGACAGTCGAATCTCGGTTTTTGTAAATAGCGCAGAGCTTCAATTGTCTTCGCGACCGTGTGCAGTACAGTTTTCTAATTGTTTGCTCGTCGCTCTATGTGGGACGTGGCTTTATCGCAGCGCCTGGCATGGCTATCAGTTCAGTTTTACGGCCAAGAGCAGTGTGAAATGTGTGTGTTTAAAATACGGCTTATCTGTGGTGTGATGTGTGTAGTGGCGATACAGCAGTGGATGTGAAAGTGCAGCGAATGTGGTGATTTTGCCCAAAATGTAATTTATTTAAATTAAGGTCGTGTTACCTGATTTCCGTACAGTCCGTTTATGTGTAGTAGGCCTATAAGATTATCCCCATTTCCCAGAACAATTGCCGCAGTACTGATAGTTGAATGGAGGAAGTCGTGTGGATAAATGGGCCGTGGGGTATATGTACAAGGTTAAGGATAAAAATGTTCCGTTTACGGTACATGACTATTAATGGTTTCTGGATGGATTTGCAGGAACTCAAGGAAGGGTTACGCATGTTGTAACCACGTAGACCTAGCTGCTTTTGTTAGAATAGGGCCACGTTATAAGTCTACTGGATTCTCGATTTTTGCGAATAGCGCAACAGAACTTCAGTTGTTCTCGCGACTGGTAGGCATACACGATTATTCAGAAACGCTATGTCATCTGCAGTACAAGGATTGACTTCTTGAACATCATTCCCCTATTTTTATTTGAAACAACGTTTCGAAGACTGGACTGCTCCTCCGCTATCTGTCTTTGTCTTACCTGTGATGTTAAAGGTCGATAGATTATATCCTATACTTGATTTTGTAGTATCTGTAGTTGTCCTTTTTGTAATTTCACTCTATTGTTTCAGCGACTGTTTTACTCGGACTCTGGCAGTTACGTCATGCATGACCATTGGTGCAAGGTCTCCTGTATGTGGGGATTCAGATTTATTGTCTTAACTCTCATGGATAGTTCATGTTGTGTCTGGTTTATATATCCTGCCGTGCGTTCATTGGGGTGTTCTGAGTTGGTAGCCAAACTCCACGCTGCGTGCTTCAGATGCAGCCCTCCCATTGGTATCGTCAAAATTTCGCCCCAGTATAACCCTCCCAATCTCAGTTCAAACTTTGCTACAATACAGCCCTTCCAGCGTCACATAAAAAAATTAATTCCGTTCATACGCGTTACCTATACCAGAAGGACAAACGGGCACTGCCTGGGAACCTTCAAAACAGGAGATATAGTTTCTTGCCCCCACCAAATGTAGTGTCTCTCAATACTACCCCCCCCCCTCCGCTCTCTCTCTCTCTTGTCTCTCATTCGGGTGTTCGGAGATAGGGACTGCCTCAGTCGAACGGGCCCAACTGAGCTGCCTTTTCACCTGAGGTGAAGGACAGCGTCCGGTGTCCGAAACGTTGTTTTGATTTTTGTATTATTATTATTTTTGCCAATTTACAATCTACTTAACCGTAAAGGAAGTAACAAGTAAATGTGATATATCTTCTTATGTCTTGAACACATCCATTTTTTAAATAGCGACAGGACAGTGGATAATATCCACAAAGATCAGCCATTGTATTAATATACCATCATCATTAAGTTTTATACCTTACGCACATAATCTGTAGAGTTCAGATTTCATTGTTTCGAGTGAGAGCCGATAGAAGGATTAATTGTAAATCTGAAAGTAGGGCACGAACGTGACAGAGAACATTTCCTATTTCCAGGTAACATCCTTGAATTCATTCGGTGAGACTGAAGTAAAGCTCAGCAGAGAGTTGTGGTGTCAATACTCGACTCGAACTGTTTACCTCAAGAATACAATCAACATTACTTGGCGCTGCGCTAACCTTCTCGGTTGTCTTATGATAATACTCATATTGAACTAATTATTACATATTTCATATCCCCGGCCAGTTGCTGCAATGCTATTATCATTGTTCTGATGCGAATCATAATCTCCATTCACTTTACTTAGCAGGTTTTCACAGCGGTATCTCGTCTGACTCACATTCTGGTGGTGCCAGGTCCGAGCACCAGACGAGGACTTCCTTTTCTGACTGTTTCCTGAGTCTCAGCAGTCCAGTGTTCCGGAGTTGCCCCTTAATTGGCTATGTAATGAACCCTACGAACAAAATTTTGGTAGAAACCCTCAAGAGAAGATGGAAGAAGCCAGAATAAAATGAAAACCATTGTTAGAAACATTGGTTGTAAAGGTGAAAACTGGATCAATCTGGCTGTGGTGAAATGGAAAGCTTTGCAAATAATGTGGTGATCCTTCGAGTTTAAAAAGTAAAAAGCAAACGATTTATTGATCAGCTGAACATCCATGATTTCTTTTTAAATTTCATTAGTTATTTAATATAGGCCATGGCCACTTCTTCTCATACCCCTCGCGGTTTATCCTTCATGATAACCTTACAATATTTCTTTACGACGCAACGTAATTTAAGCAGTTAAATTAGATCTGTAGAAAAGGCATATGTTGTGCGCTTTAGGTTGATGATAATGATAATGATGTAGAAGCGGGTAGTTCCGCTGTAGAACACACAGCCTTGTTTTGCAGGTGACAAACACATTCCTTGCGCAGGAATTCCGTTATCTGCTCTACGTGTAGAAGTGTTTACCTTTTACATATGTGCCTGTTGAGATGAAGAAGGAACATACCCACTCTAGGCCTGTATGTTCATTACACACACCTTAGGGACGCTTTGCTGTTGTCTCGTCGCATGTGCGGAGCAACCTGACCATGCACGTCGCGTCGTTAACCCATTAAACTCCTAGTCTGGTTTTGATAAAACTTAATTTCGAGAAAGTCTGGCAAACTTGATGATAAGATGACATTTTTTATTTTGTCGGTCACCAGAGAGGATTGATTTGAAGTCGTAAATGGAATTTCTAACTTATTATATTGAAATTCAATATTATTTCCCCCAAGAGATATACGTATATGTGCGCTACATATGGAGATAGACTTCTGTCTTTGTGTGGCTACATATAGAATATTCTTACATATATATTTTTTTCGCGTAGGGTACGTAATTTAACAGTGACACGTTTTTAAAAATTGGCAATATTACTTACGAGTATCTTAGAGAAATAGAATGGGGGTGATGTAGACTGTTTTCATCTGGCTCAGGATGGAGAC
Source organism: Cryptotermes secundus (assembly GCF_002891405.2). Lineage (NCBI taxonomy): Eukaryota > Metazoa > Arthropoda > Insecta > Blattodea > Kalotermitidae > Cryptotermes > Cryptotermes secundus. The sequence goes on along the minus strand of NW_019724771.1, from coordinate 175,513 downwards.
CAGTGGTGAGCTCTAGTGAACACAGTAATGAACCTTCGGGTTCTACAGAATATTGGGAAATTCTTGAGTAGTTGAGCATTGCCGGCTTCTGAAGAAGGGCTCAGCTCGCTGGAGTTAGATAATATTGCTTTCAGGATGTGAACTGAGTATCAATCTGGTGACACTGTATCACTAAATACACTATTTATTAGAAAAATTGAGCATCAAACTACATGAAGCATAACATCTTCGAATGTAGGTATCGTTTCTATCACACTGATGAGGCTATCGAATGAGCCTCTTCTATCACAAGGACACAAGTACTGACACAAAACGATAGTATCCTCTCTTTAAGGCCACGCCATAGCTCAAGCGGTTAGTCGCTGGCTTCCCACCGTGGCGGGCCGGGTTCGATCCCGGGTCTGGTCAAGTGGGATTTGTGGTGGACAAGGTGGCGCTGGGGCAGGTTTTCTCCGAGTACTTTGGTTTCCCCTGCCAATTTTCATTCTACCAATTGCTCCGCAACCACCCTCACCTACCATCTGGGGCTGGTACAATAGGCCAGAAGTGGCCGCAGTACAAGGGACTTAGTCCCACCCCACTAGCATTAAAAGAAATCCTCTCTGTATATAATTTGTCTACACTGGCAGTACCGACTTTTCATACTATTATTAAAAAGGGAAAATTTTCCCTGTGTTTAGTTAATTAAGCATTATGCCATGAAGACATCTGGGGGAGTGGAGGTATCGCTCCATCATTCTTGACACCCGGGCAAAGAGCCCTCGGTACCCATTAGATAGGCTAGATAGGCCCAAGAGTTGGTCTGGACACTATGGAGAAGAAAGGAATCTTACCCCCAGAATATTTACCTTACCGGGAATACAACTCCTGCCGTCCGGCACGTAGCCCATCGCTAAACCGGCCGAGCTGTCCTGACTCCGAACGATCTTGTCTGGACGTATCAGTTGAGTTCAGGATGGATTCCGGTTCAGTTTCCAACATCTCTAGTAGCAGAACAACTATTGGCTGCCCAACAACTCTCTCCCATGGGGTTGGTTCATGTGTCTACGATGTTTTTGTTTAAGAGCAACAGCACTGTGGGTACTTTTCAGTGAGAATTTTTTTGTTTATTTATTTGTTTAATCAGCAATCAGAATACACATTCTATAAGCTAATGTTATGGGTGTTGAGATGACTTGATGAGGAGGCGTCCAGCGGGGAATTCTCAGTAATTCAAATCAGGTCAATTGGCCAGTTTCGTTTGAGTCGTCTGTTGTCTTCTCTTGTCGATAGCGTCTTTAGGAGTGGGTTTTTGTGAGATATGATTTTGCTGTGATGTCTGTTGCTTACAGTGAGAAAATATAGACGAGGCTTGATTAGTCTGGATCTCCTCAGATAGTACACTTTTTATCTTCGCGGTAGGTACCCGTCGTCACGATAGATTCTTGTTCGTATCAGCTCTCGCCAGCCATGCCTGTGGCAGTGACTGTTATCAGCTTCTTTTGTATACATTTACTGTAGTATACTGATAAGGAGGTTCTGAAATTCTTTTGCAAGTGCGTCAGAATTTAATTAAACCACCCCAAAATGGTTACAGTTTGACCGGCCGTCTTTATACTAATTGCATAATGTCAGCACATGAGATTTGCGAACGAATCGAGAAATTTTAATGAAAATTAGTACTGGTGACGTACATTAAAAAGTGTTAGGCCATTTGAATCTCTCATTTGCTTAATTCATTTGAAACAAGTCAATTTTTGTTCTGAACGTTGTTACTGTACAATACGTAACCTGTAGATAACTTACGCAGGCCTCATTAAATGTATCTGAAACATTTGTCTGTACCGTGCATGTCTAACTATAGACAAAAATAATGTATGACTATGTAGAGTGACAGGGTCATGCAGTTAGCTTTTCAGCAATAAATTTATGATGCAAAGGTACGAATAAGGTAAACTTTGTCCTTTTGCTTGACTAACTAAGCACTATGCCATGAAGGCGTACGGGGGAGTGGATGTATAGATCCATATTTCCCTGACCTCGGCGCTAGCTGGAGGTGAATGGTCAGCTTCACGCCCCAGCCGCTTTACCCCCGGGGAAAGAGCTCCCGGTACCCATTGGATAGGAGGTTGGGTGGACCCCAGGGTCGGTCTGGACGACGTGGAGAAGAGAGAATTTTTGACCCTACCGGGACTCAAACTCCGACCCCTCGGCCGTCTGACCCGTAGCCAGTCGCTATACCAACTACGCTATCCCGACCCCTGCACTAAATTAATATATTTTTTGTCTGCAATAAATTAAAGTTACGCAAAAACATATGTTGTCCAAATTGAAGTCGGTGTTAGAATTGTGCATTAAACATCGTTTTACTCTGTCTGGCTACATTATGCCCACAGTTCACTTGACGGCTCATGAAATAATTAGTTTTGTTTCTTACTGTCTCTACTGTTTCCTCCGGATTGTATTCAGTACGAAACTGGTTCAGTGGAACCAGGTTGGGGGCGCAGCGATTCAACGTCTCGCGTGACGTGGAGTTAGCTCTAGATGAGCTACGTGATTTCTTTGCGGTCGTAAATCACGGCTTATCAGATTTTACAGTTATGGCTGCTAGGAAAAATTCTCGTCGCTGTAAAGAAAGATGCATTTACTCCTTCTTAGATGAAGTTATTTCTCCTCGGAGAAAATGGATGTTGTTTTATTAACCTTTGTCCTACGTCACTCATAGTTGCAGAGAAGTGAAAGAATAATACGTCTGTCTATTAATCTTCCTGTCTTACACAGATGACAGACATACGTGTATAAGACCTTGGATGAATAGAACAGTGAAGAGGGGAAGTTTATATGAGCCGATTAACTGAAAGATATCGAGATTCATGTCTCCTGGTATGCAGCATCGTGTGGTCCTTTGAAAATCAACAGATTTCGGGGAACATATCGCCTCCATCTTCAGGGTACAAGAATAAGCCGATCAGGAAACCAGCATGAAAGAAAGTGACAAGCAGAGCAATCGACTTGCCCCAAATCTCGGATTATATAGGAAACAGAAGGGATATAAGACAGCCAGCCAGTTCCCGTTGGCTCGCTCGTAGGACGGAATGAAGCAGCAGTACCTATTGGCTCGCACACACAACAAACCTAACCAATAGGAACCAAGAACAGGATAACTAGAAGAGCTCTTAAAAGGGCCGGTTGTCTGGTCTAGGGCAAGATGAGGGCAGGGAACCAGGGAACAATAACATGTTTGGTTACGCTGCGAACGAAAATATCGTTACGGTCTACTCAGGCGTCAAATGAAGTTTATAGAAGTATGGTTTATTTTTGCACGATTTCCTTTTTCTGCTGAAACTAATGGAGCTCTACTTCAGTGTTGTAATAAAGAAGTTTAGATTTGACTGATACAAATTGATATCAAACTGCTTGACAAACTTCGGTATAGCCTTCCATTATGCAATTTATCCAAATCCACTCATTCATTTTAAGTGGTGAAACATACGGACGCATAGACGGACACGACTTTCGCAAAAAGCCTACGTCTATTGTCTCAGTCTTTGTGTATGGAGCTCTTAGGAAGGTCAATTCATGCCTCGTCATGAATGATTCATATCTGATCTATTCGGTGTAATGTTCACGTGACAGCTACGTTATCAGTCGTGCAGAAATACTCGCCAAAACAGTAGATATATGTTTTAAAATATATAAATTTTAACATGTCATGTATTTAATGTCACCGGTCTTGAGGCTTATTTGCGGTTTAGTAATGGATTCGCACATTTAGTTTCGTGTATACTTACACCGGGTGATGAATTTTATGTCTGTTACCCATCTTTTTCCTCTCTTGCTCCCACTTTGGAGCATGGAGCTGATTTCTCAGTTTCATGATCATTTTTACAGACGGTAGGACTCCTTGGGCAGGTGATCAGCTCGTCGCAAGGCCTCTGTCTAAACACAAGACAACACAAACACAGAATAAACACATACACACACCAAACATCCATGCCTTGTGTGGGATTCGAACCCACGATCCTGGCTTCCAATAGAGCGAAGACAGTGCATGCCTTAGGTTGGCCACAAACCGGCGTGCGTCAAGACATATAACAGTCAAAACACGATGTCTGCGACATGACGCAAAGAAAGGAGCACATATGAAACGAATGAGATTATGAAAACCGCCGCACACGGGTCTGAGTCATGACGCTGACGAATCACGAATGAAGCAAGACTGCGTATTTTGTCTCATGTTTTGATGCTTGTCATGACTCAGTTGGTGTGCGGCCGCCCTTAGACCGCTCGGCTACCGTGACCGGCGTCTGCTACCCTAGAGTAAGTCTACTGTGCCTTTAAAAGGCACATGCATTGTGTTCTGCATTATTAATGTCCATTTAATGCATAATGTTAACCATTCGTTACATGACAAAAAGCTGTCTGTAAGGGAAGATTAGTATGGAACTGTTAAATGGGTTCGTAAACACGGTCAACATTTCAGTCTTCTCATTTTTTCTCCCTTTGCACTACAGCCCCAGTGGGCCTAGGCCTACCTCCATGAACTTCTCCGTTCACTTCGGTTTTTCTAGATCTTACACATTCGGTAGGACTCCTTGAGCGGGTGATCAGCTCGTCCTAAGGCCTCTACCTGTACACAAACACAGAAAAACGCACACACACAAACTAAACATCCATACCCTGAGTGGGATTCGAACCCACGATCCCGGTTTCCAAGCGAGCGAAGACAGTACATGCCTTAGACCGCTCGGCTACCGTGACCGGCCTCAGTCTTCTCATGTGAGAAGAAAATAATCAATTAAAAGCAAGATAGTTCCGACAAGATCCGATGCGGGGAAACATGGTTTACTGTTCTTGCAGGCATAGCTGAGAAGAGGAATTCCCGAAGGACTTTTGTGGGAAAGCGAGAAAAGGACCACTAGGAAGAAGTAGACGTAAATGGGATACTAATATTAAAATGGATGTCAGAGACACGGGATAGGGTGGTATGGATTGGATTCTTCTGACCCAGAATAGGGATCAGTGGCGGCGTCTTCTGAACAGGGCATAAAATGTCGGGAAAGTGTTAAGTAACTGAGCTCCTGTTTCCTTCAAACGGACTTGTCTCCACGGAGCTGTTATGAACTGTTTCTTAGAATTATTGTTGAAATAGTTGCTTCTGTCACGATACAAAATTATTCATTCCCGGCCATAAATATTATCACCTGATATACATGTACAAGTGAAAGAATAATTTACACTTCACACATTTTGTAGACAGTCGGCTCACAGATGGCGGTGAGATTGTCAGCCTTATGCGCCGTCCGCTATTTACCCCCAGGAATATTCCTGGTACTCATTTCTGTTAGAGGCTGAGTCGACCCCAGGGCCATAGTGCGGCTTGAAGGATTAGATCAATTTAAAAATCCAGTGACATCATGGGGAATCGAACCCGCGACCATCCGGCTTGAAGCATAGTGCTTCAACCAACTACGGTACCGCGTACCCCCTCCAAAAGTATCTTTCAGCAAAATAGCATTCGTTTGTGTTCTTCTGACTTCAGAAGTTGCTTTGACGACTTAAGTCCAGTTAGCACAGCTAGAAGATACTGGTATACGGCAATACCGGACACGCCGTCGGGTCTTGAGCACTCGACATTCGTATTCAGGAGATCCCCCTTCAGACCTCGGCTCGATTACTAGCTATACCTACCGGATTGGTGGTTGGTGAGGGGCTGTTTCTTGGTTCTTGGCTTTCCTCTGTGCTTCTAGACAAATGACATTTTGTCTTAAATTAGATTACGATCTCTTCCCCCCCCCACTTAGTTTTCAATTCGTTATTCACCCGTCACCCCGCCATATGACGCTGTTTAATTGACAAGTTAAGAGCCTAATTAAATAAACAAGATAAAATATATTGCGCTCAGGTAATTTCCGATCGCATGGTCTGGGTTCAGAACTTCGTAAATTTAGACTAAACTCTTCAAAGGCGATTGGAGAAACATCCGGCAGCGTGTATTGCCTTATAAGACAGAGCCAATACTAAAGACGCAGAATACACCCAACCTCACACGATGGTCCTTTGTAAAGAGCGGTCGTCACAGACTCCTTCCCGCACCACCACAATTTTGTGGGCTTCGTTTGGGGGGTACCAATTGAATCTCAATCGAGTTACCTGCCACGCGGAATTCCTTTGTGGTTCTCATTGTCCCTGGGCGAAAGCCGGAACAGAAACCCAATATACTGCACGATCCCTTTCAGACCGTTCATGACCACCTGCTCCTCTCGTCTGACGTTACAAACCTATGTGGTTACAATATGTCTGTGGCTCTACAGCCCTTATGGACCTCGGTCGCTTAGTCTATACACAGTCGGTAGTTCTCCTTGGAGGAGTATCAGCCCGTCGCAAGCCTCCTACCTACACACAGACGCCAATGTTCAAACGGGCGAAGACTTCATGCCTTAGACCGCAGGGCCACTATTGATCGGCATGTGATTGAAATGGCATCATTAAGTATTTCAAGAGGCTATCCTTCCTCTGGTGTTAATTTTCTTTTTAATGCTGGTGGGGTGGACTAAGTCCCTTGTACTGCGGCCACTTCTGGCCTATTGTACCAGCCCCAGATGATAGGTGAGGGTGATTGTGGAGCAATTGCTGGAATGAAGATTGGCAAGGGAAACCGAAGTACTCTGAGAAAACCTGCCCCAGCGCCACTTTGTCCACCACAAATCCCACTTGACCAGACTCGGGATCGAACCCGGGCCGCCGCGGTGCGAAGCCAGCGACTAACCGCTTGAGCTACGGCGCGGCCTCCTCTAGTGTTATGATGGAATCTTTATTTTTCAGTTTCACATTATGCTCATCGCTCGAACTGCCCTCATACGTGTATATTGCTAATTACAGAGTGTAGTTAATTGGATTTGTACGCCAATTTGAAAGCAAAGCAGTTGCGTGTTGAAATTTGCCGAATTTAATTCTAAAATTGTCAAAATATGTGTAAATAATGTTTTAATTAGTTATGTAGTAGCTTCCCCTCTAATAATATAAAACCCTTCTGGTTTGTTTCTAAATGAAAATTGTGTTTCGACCACATAAAATTTATAGTAGTTCCTTTCGATTTAACTTGCCATTGAATAATTTAGATAATTCATTCATCCTGTTTAATCGAATTTTTTGATTAAGGACACTGACCTTTTACATATATGTTGTCTGTTAGTGCATTCTGCTTGAATGTTCTCGCGTGTTGCCTATGTAACGCGGCAAGAAAATTCACACAAGTCTCGGATTTGAAGAATATTTATTGACTGATCTTTTCTACACTTCCAAGTACAATTATCATCCACTTATAACGTCGTCAGACGTTTCTCACAACACTGTTTAATTACTTCTTGCACCGCTAATCTCGGTGAAGTCTTCTGTTCCCTCGGAGCTACCTGAAGACTGGCTACTCTTCTGAGGTCAGCTACAAACTGCAAACTGTTCTCGGCAACTTCCAGAACTCTACTGTCAACTGGTCTCTTCGAAGCTGGACTTTTATAACCTGGTCTCGGACGGAATATAGCGCACCATGTTGGAGCCTCTGGTCTCGGCCACTGTTATGCAACGAACCTTCTGTTTTTCCTTTCTTCTCCGGGGAAACGCGTTTGTTGCTTAAGGTGTTCCTAGGCAGCGGCTCACTGGTATTGCGTTTCCATGGAAATTTACATTCCAGAGTCCCGGCATGCCACAATATGTTTCGCTAAATATGTTAGTTTGAAATACTGCGTTATAGTTTAGCATGAGGTGTTTTCTCATGTTGAAGCCACTCGGAATTCTATAAAGCCTGCCAGAGCTATGTGGATTATGTATTCATGTATTTCATTATATTCTTCGAACTTTATTGATTATTTAACATCAAATGAGATTCAGGTTCACCTTTTCACATACGACTGAGGGCAATCTCGAAAATCGTCAGGATAGCTGGCCTCGATAAGAGAATGCACCCCAAGTTATATCGAATACGGAGCTCATATGAAACACTCAACCACGAAGTTCCTTACCGGACTCTAATGTTACTAGAAGATGTGAGTGAATATTTCATATGAAGTGTTCAGAGATCGGAAGCATGCTACTGGCCGAGTTGGAGTACAGATCCCAACGGTTATACACTTCTGTTTTTTTTTTGTTTGTTTCTTGGGGTGGGGTGAGACTGAGTTCACTTGGTACGACGGCCATAAATTGGCTTATTGTACCAGCCCCGGATGCTAGATGATGAGTGTGGAGCAGACCGTTGAATAAGGCAGGGGAAACCGAAGTAGTCAGATTAAACCTGCCCCAGTGCCACTTTGTCCCACATGACCTGACCTTGGTTCGAATCCGGGCCGCCG
>NW_019724771.1:166704-167030 GCF_002891405.2 Cryptotermes secundus | reverse complement strand
GAGGCCGCTTTCCATAAAAGTAACTAATTTTCAAAGGTTTTAATTCAAACAAGAATTGATGCATTTTCTCTCAACTGATTAAGAACAATTATAGGACTGATACTGATCCCCATATGAATATGTTTTAATTAAATTTTTAAGAAATCGAACAGACCCACGGAACAATTTCTTTTGGCTTCTGCATCAAAAATTAGTCGTGAAACCATAGAAATACGATCACCATATCATTACAAAAAATTATTTGATGCTGCAACCCGGAAGGCGCGGGTTCGATTCATTAGATAGATTTTTTTTTTTCAATTTACCGAATCCTTCCAACCGCACCA